>NW_004525031.1:43426-55016 GCF_000260255.1 Octodon degus
AGGGCCTGGGGCTGATTCTTACAGCACAGGAACTGTGTGGGAACAGTTCCAGGCAAAGCTGTCCCTGTAAATCAGTTTCTCGGGTATCTGTGGCAGGGACAAGCTGATGGGCACAGGTGTTGACTTGGGTCAGAGAACAGTGAGGGAAACTGAGGCCTGCACTTCCTGGGTGGGGTTGAGAGAACAGGGGGAGGCTGCACTCAGACATGTTGACGTTGACGGGTGGGGAGAAGCCAGCCTCTCTGGATCTCTCTGAATGTGAGCACCCGAGGTCCCCACTGAGCGTCCCCTCATGCCCACGGCCTGGGAACCTTTCAGTGTGAGAGCACCGGTCCCCTCCCACCAACAACTACAGGCTGAGCTTCTGGGTCACAGGCCTCAGGGTCTAGGCACCTGATGTGCAGGACTGTGCCCCTGTCCACACCTGCGCAGCTCCTTCCCTGAGAGAAACCGTGCACCCCGAGGCAATCTCCTTGTGGCCTGGGAAGGGGAGGAGGACAGGAGGGAGCCCTTGCTGGGACCTGCAGAGCCGGCGTCCTCCAAGCCCAGTAGGTCTCCACAGAGGCTGTGCTGACTGTGACAGGAAACCAGCCATCAACTTCCTTCTCTTCCTGGAGCTTTTCAAAGAGGACAGTGATTCCCAGCTTGCATCTGGAGAAGAGGGCTGAGCACCTAGGGTGTCCGTGGAGGAAGAAGCATGGCTTCCTGGGTTGGACCCCAGGGCACACACTGATGCATGTATGCACAAATGTCACACACATACACACACGTGTGTGGGTGCACACACATTCACAAACATCCTACTCGTAGGGGCTATTTGAAATGTAATTGGAATACAATCTTCCTATTTCTATCACTATTCAAGGATAACATTAGGAAACAGCTGCTTCCCATAATCAGAGAGCTACAACTCTTAAGGCACCATGGAGCTCCCAGAGCCAGGCGCGAGATAAGTACAACTTAGCCAATGGTGGTTTTGCTTACTTTTCAAAGATTTATTTCTATATTTTAAATTGCAGTTATTTATTTGGTACAGGGTCTTGCTATATAGTTTGGGCTCAGAGATCCTCCTGTCCCAACCTCCCAAGCGCTGGGATGATCAGTGTGAGCCAGCATGCCTGGTTTCGGTGGATGGCTTGGTGCGGGGCCATCACAGGTCGAACCCAGGAACTTGTCCTTGGCAGGCAGGCTCCCAGACCACCAAACTATCTCCCTGCCCCATTTTGCTTACGTTCAAGTCCTACAGAGTTATCACCCCAAGGACACCTCTGCCCTTTCTAAGACAATGATTAATTCTTCCCCCATGTCATATGATGGTAGCCTGCTTAGTTCTTGGAAAAGTAAATTCTGCCTAACAGTTAATGACAAAAACATAAGTGAGCAACTATAGTGTATAATGTGAGGTGCCTTTTGAACTTCCTCCTGAAAAACTACTTATGCCGTTGTAAGCTCGAGATGAGGCTGGGGATTTGGACCTGCACGGCCCCCAGTCGGGTAGTGAAATGCAGCTGTCCGCCTTCCACAGGGCCTCCCGTGCTGCATCTCCCTCTGGTCTGGTCCTGAGCCTCACGGCACAGCAACACCAGTGCACACCCACACATGCACACACAATGCACATGCACACACACAAGGCCCACACCTTCATACAAATCCATGTATACCTGTATGTGAAGGACACACAAAGACACACACAGCCCTGCAAAACAACAGACGACCATGGCACACCCACACAGGATACATAACATACACATGCACATGTGTCACCTATGTATACACATCACACAAACCTATGAACACACTTGTGCAAGACACACAAGCCTCAGACACAAAAAGAGATGCACATACCCATAGTGCACCTGGACATTCTTGCACATGCAGCCCTTCTGGACCAACACAGACACACACAGCCAGGGCACTTCACTTGCCCTTTGTCCATGCACGCTGTGCACACACAAAGCACACATACTCACTCATGTACACACACTCCTGCCTGCGTCTCACTGCTAAGCCTAGGAGGTAGGGACACAGAGAAAGAGGACCAGGGAGAACCAAGGGAATAGTGCAGCAGCAGAGGGAGGGAGAAGCTCACTTCCCAGGAAAACAGGAAATCTTCCCAGAGCCGGTTCTGTCCCAGACTCAGATTCCTCCCAGTTGCCTAGAAAACTGATCCTCCAGTCATTTAAGCAGAGTGACCCCAGGATGTGGTCTCGGGAGGATTTCCAGTGAGTTCCCTGAGGCCCACATGAACTGCTCCTTGGTTCGTGATTAGGGCGCAATGAAGACCATGGCTTGGGCTTCAGATTCATGTGGAGAAAATATTTATTAGAGCAGGAGGGCAAAACCTAGGCAGAGCAGTGGGATCATCGTGAGGAAGATACACAGACAAAAACACTTGAAATTTACAGAACCATCCCCTGCTGTCTACCTCATCCCTGGCTGTGAATCTGCAGGATCTGTTTAATTGCTAAATTCTGGTCCCTTTACACTTGGGGGAAAGGAAGGGTGCAGTCGTCTCTTCTGAAGACCCTTCAGACCTGGCCTTGCGGTGTGTAGGGTTACAGTAGTTACTCTGTGGCTCTGGGATATGGTTATATTGCACATGACTATTTCTGTGAGCATTGAGCTTTTCTTCTGTGTGTTCTCTGGTGTCTGATGAGGCTTGATCACTGGCTAAAGCACTGCCCACCGTGCCTGCAAGCATAGGGCTTCTCACCTGTGTGTGTTCTCCAGTGCTTAGTGAGGTTTGAATGACAACTAAAGCCTCGCCCGCAGTCCCTACAAACATAGGGCCTCTCTCCTGTGTGTGTTCTCTGGTGTCCAGTGAGGTTTGATCTAAAGCTAAAGGCCTGTCCACAGTCCCTGCAAACATAGGGTTTCTCACCTGTGTGAGTTCTCCGGTGCCTGGTGAGGAGTGATGGATAGCGAAAGCCCCGCCCACAGTCCCTACAAGCAAAGCGATTGTCCCCTGCTTGTGAAGGCTGGTTCCCACTGAGCTCCCATGTGTCACTGGGGCCTTGCTCACACTCTCCACTCCTCATGGTTGCAATATGCGAGCTTCCCCCCTCAACAGGCAGCATCTGGCTTGTACTGAGCCCCTGCGCTGTCATCCCCTCACTCTCCCCAGACCTCGCCATCTGTCCCTGGGGAGTGTTGGAGATGGCCCTTAAAATCTCCCTCTCCCTTGTCCTTTGGGGCTCAGGGCTCGGTCTCCCTTGGGCCTCTCCCCCTTCACCTCCATCATTCTGGGCATGAGGACGGGACTGCTGCTGCTCCCAGAGCAGATCCCCCGGACAGGCATCTTCTGCTTGGAGCATGTTGCTTGTAGCTGTTACCCAGTGGATCTGAGAAAAGTGACCGTGGTTTATATAGCAACTGAGGAATTTCCGAATGGAGAAGGCCAGAGAGCGCAAGGGACACAGGTGGATCTCTGCCTTTGGTTCTGCTGAAAGAAGAAATTCCTGCTCAGAGTGCAGGTCCTCACACTCCCTCAGGCCTGACAGCACCGCACAGCCCTCCCCACCCCACCGAGGGCATTCCCCCCACAGCTCTTCCCACTCAGTGCTGTCCCCACCAACACCGTCTCCACTAAGCGATATCTCCAAAAGCACTGACCCCACAGGCACTGTTCACACCCACAGCTGTCTGCACCAAGCACTGTCCCTAGTAAGTGCTATCCCCAACAAGCACTGTCCCCACCAATCTTGGCCCATAGTGCCTCTCCCATGCCGATTTTTAACAAAATCCACAATGTTGGCCTCAGTGGCCTTTCTGACATGGCAAGCAGTCCAGGGCCCTCCCTGGGCAGAGCAGACAGCCTCAGACCTGGGACCCAAAGAGCTGCATGGGCACTGAACACAGAACACACCATCTCCTACATCATTTCCTGTCTCCCCTGGCCACCCTCCACCCAGGTCCCTCACAGATCCTGGACCCATTTCCTGACTCCTGCTGTTGCTGATCTATCCCACTGAGAAATGGCTTAGGTACTGTTGTCCTCAGTGGCATTTTTGGAGGGGGGTACAGGGATTGGTCCTGGTCGACCCACATGGGGTAGCACAGCTATGGGAGGATATGGAGGGCTAATAGTGCCAAGAGTGAGAATCACGTGCAAAGTGACACATATGATGATTCCCCTTTGCCCTGGGTCCCTATCAGGAAGTAGGATTCAAGCAGGATAGGTTGAGTGTCCCTGTGCTCTTTTTTTTTCAATATAAAAATATTTTCTTTATTTTTTATTTTTTTATTAAATTTATTGAGAAACAAATAGCAATGAGACAGTTTCAAAACCAATTAGTAGCACAGTTTCAATAATTAATACATTGCATATTGTTGTCTTCATAGTGGTTATTCATAGTCCCTATGCTCTTGACTAAAGGGCTCTGGGTCCCATGGCCACAATATGGCCAGGAATCTCTTCTGTCCGGGGCTCCCCAAGTGATCAGGTGAAAATACATCCTCCCTGGGCCTCACGCCAAGCACTCACACTGGTCCTAGGTCACACAGTCCTAGCAATTTCCAATGTGGGGGAAGTCCCATTTCACAATCTGTGCCTGTCAAGCACATTCCCTCTGTCACCTACCGTCCCCTGCCTCCTTCTCAGCTGGAGACTGAAGCAGCTTCTTATGGCTTTAGCTCTGGGGGCTAATTTCCAAACATGCCAAAGCATGAGCCTGGGACATAGAATGGACAGCTCTACAACTGTTTGCACCCACGTGTCTCCACAGGAGTCACAGGCCCCTCAGGTCCAATCCTGGCCTCTTTCCCACCTCACAGCGGCTGCACAAAGTGCTGCCCACATGGGCAGCCCTTGGCCCAAACCCAGATCTCTTAACTTCCCATCCAGGAGAACCCTTCCCAACAGGGTACACATGCACTCCTGGCCCACCAGACTCCTCAATAATCTTTATTTTTTTCCAATAATTTTATTGAGAAACAAATAGCAATGAAACAGTTTCAAAACCGATTAGTAGGACATTTTCAATAATTAATACTTTGCATATTGGTGTCTTCTTACTAGTTATTCATAGTACAAGATGCAGACATGATATCCTGTCCACAAACACTATTAGTACAAATCTATTCATTGAATTAAGAGAAAATAGCTGTATATCTATCCTAACTATTTTGAATATACAGATACAAAATGATCCTTCATTTGTATGCCCCTTTTTTGTTTACTTTTGTCAGAGATGAATTACATTTCTTGTTATATAGGTCTTGCTTTATCTTGGTCTTAACCATCCAGCAGAAAACTATAAAAACTATGTATAAAAAGTGAAGACATTTTAATATGCTGAGCTGTAAAAAGCTCAAGTGAACAACTGACATTGCCAGTCCTATGGATAGCCCACTACTATCATGGACTACTGGAATATATTGGAATATTATTCTGAAATCCTGCATACTCTTCCCTGGGGGGATTCTTCAGAGGCTCAGCCACTGCCCTGGCTGAGCACAAGCTCCCACAAGTGCGTGTGTCCCCGTGAAAGAGCCAGTGCCAGCAGCACTCAGCAGGGGGGTCGACTTCTTTGCTGCGGGTTTCCAGGTTCTGGCACAGGGTAGGAACCCAGGTGACAGCTAGGTGGCGCAACAAACAGCCTGTGGCTCATGCACACTATTTGGGAACTGAAGGGAATTTTAGAAAAGCACTGCATAGGCCAGGAGAAACCAGATCTGTGAGGGCGCTGCCTAGCTGAGAACTTCTACTTGGGCTGCAACTGTCCTGCATAACATTTATTGGATATTTGTGCACTACATGCTTAAAAAGCAGATGCCGAACAAACATTTTGAAGGATAAAATCTTTCTAAGTGTCAAAGGCATGCAAAACACATCTGTCCGTTTGCAAGCTGAGCATGAGACATTTCACTGACTGTGGACTGCACCTCAAGCTTCTTATGAGTGGAAGCATGGGAATTCCCGGGGAGAAGCTTCCTCCTTTCATGCAAGGAAGCCCAGGGGTGCCTACCTCTCCCATCCGCATACTGTTGCTTCCACTTGCTGCTGCATGTGAGGCCCAGCTCCTGGCCATACTTGTTCCCATACCAGACCAATAGGTCAGTGCCAGGCTTGATGGCCTTGCAGGTGCGGTAGAAGATCTGCCCGTGGTACTGAAAGGCCACAAGGTTCTGCTCCTCCTCAATGCAGGCACAGTTCACATACCTGGGGTTCAGGGCAGAAAGAAAGGAAATAGCTGATCCCTTTTGAGTCCCCATTAAATTGGTGTCCATCCATCCCTCGAGTGGTAGACACCTCCCTGTTGTGCACCGCCCCTACTCCTGGTGGCACCTGCTGTTCTCACCTGGGTCTCTTCCACAAGGCCTATGACCACTTAGCTCTGAGTCCTCCTGTTCTCCCCACCTAAGTACCCAGTGTTCCACGGCCCATCCCAGATTTCACAAATACCCAGCCTGGGGGAAAACCCAGGGACCCTTTGCATTTCTAAACTGCAAATAAGTGTGGCGTTCCCCCATGGAAGTTAGTGCCAGGTAAAGACTCTGCTTCTTGGTAGCCTCTACCACATGACCCTGGCCCAAGTCATTGTGGGAGATTCCCCCATCACATACCCAGGGAGGTCGCCTCCTCTCCCACGTGCATGTAGGCAATCTTCTCTGCCTTAGTACCATGACTCAGAATGGCAGCAGTGTGTCCCTATCCCCTAGTCTCTCTGCTGAAGCAAGAGCCCCTCTCTCAAATCACTTAGGCAGTCAGCATAGGGACTCCCAATACTCCTATAGTCTACTTCTCCCCAGGCTCAGGACCATTTTTAGTGTCTCTGAGGCCCTGTTAGCCAAAAGGTCCCTTGTCACTTCCCTTCCTGCTCTGTCCTTGTTGAAGAAACACCAAATTACAGTGAAATATTTCTGTAGTAAAACCTGTGTGCTCTGCCTCAGGCCCTCCACAGGGACACAGACCTCTGGTCAGGAGGGGAGTCCACTTTCTAAGTGGGAGAGTAGCAATTAAGTTTGAGAAGGGATAGAATCCACTAGAGAGGGACACATTTCCTTTGGAACCCAGAAGCCTGGTGTCCTCACCTCATCCAGTTGGCATGGGATGTGTCCTTGCCGTCCACATACTTGTAGCTCTGTCTCCCTTCAGTAATCTATGTTTTGGGAAAAGGAGTTACTGTCCTCATTTGGGAGGGACGACAGCCACCAGCTGTACCCAAGGCTACTGTCACCCCCTCCCTTCATGCTGATGCAGCCTGCCTGCCCAGCATCTGCAGACAGGCGAGGACACCACAGAGGCTGTATCTACTCCATTTCTGTGCAGCCCTGTCCCACTCAGCATCTTATCCTGCACCAGGGATTTTGTCGTCTTCCAAGGCAACTAGGACACAGAGCTGAGCAGCTCAACCAAGCTCGTGGAGCAGAGGGACACTGGAGGGGAGCAGGGTTCCAGGAGACGGGGAAGGAAGACCCCTCACCATCCAGGCATAACCGCTGTGGCCCGCCTCTTCCTCCTCTGTGATCTGACCCTCGTAGGGGCCAAAGTGCAGATCCACAGGCAGGGTGGAGTTCCCATTCCAGACTCCGAGCCCAGCCCCTGGGATGCTTGAAGGTCCTATCCTCAGCCCGGGGGGCAGCGTGTGCAGTGCGCGGTCCTCAAGCCCCACGTCCACCACGCTGTCCTTCATGAATGTAGGGGGCCCATGAGTGGGACAGCTGTCGATGAAGTTGGTCTTGCACTTCTCACAATCTGAAGGGAGCATGGTGGGGATTAGGAACCATATAATCTGTGTGTATTCCTCACTATGGGGAACTACAGAGTGAGCCCACCCCCCTCCCTCTGCCCTCCATTTTTCACTGCTTGTGCCTAGAGTGAGGGGCGCCTTGAGTCCCAAGTGACTGCGTGCACACCTAACTGTGCCTTGTCCTTAGGGAGCAGGCCAAGAGGGTCACTTACACAGGAAGTCGTCATCCTGGGACTCGCTGACCTCCTCATATGCACGATAATTTCTTTCTCGCAGAGTGTACAACTTCTGCTCCACCACCTTTCTCTTGGCTTCTAAGGTGAATAACAATGGAAGATTTGAAATAGGTCACCTGGGGTATTTGTCCTTATTTCTTCAGATAACTTGAAATATCCTACTATGCAATTCTCACCCATCGATCCCTATCCTCTCAATCCCCGTGTAACCCGCAGGTCATATTTCTAGCTGTTGAGGGCCATGTGTAGCCCACAGGGCAGAAATACCTCTGGGATGCTTGAAGGTCCTATCCTCAGGCAGCACTAAGGATGTGTGGAGCTATTGCCACAGATGGCTGTGGGGACAGTGTGCAAGTATGCATGCTTTATTTTATATTGTCCTTACTGCTCCCAGATGACAGGTGGGCTATGGGCCCTTATGCTTACTTTTTTTTTGTGGAACCAGGAATTGAACTCAGGACCCTGTGCTTCCCAGGCAAGCGCTTATTCTACTGAGCTATCTCCCCAGCCCCCCTTATGCTTATTTAGTGTTTGGCATTTAGAAGCTCAGAGAGTCTATGAGAAGTGCTCAAGTTCTCAGGGGCCCTATGTGGCTGAGACCCAAGTGTGTGTTGGAAGCCAAATTCCTTTTTCTTTCCAAAGGGACTTTTTTTGGTCTTATTTTTACTATTTTATTTTTTGGTACTGGGAATCGAACTCGGTGCCTCATGCTTGCTAGGCAGGGGCTGAGCCACTGAGCTACATCTGTGAACCAGGAAGCCAAATTCCTGTAAGCTGCTCACACTGCCCAGCAGGCGGCCCAACAGTTCTGTCCAGCATGAGACCCGCCCACCCACAGTCCATGTAACAGCTCTGGACCATCCACAACATGCTTTCTAGGGGGCCTGGTCTTACCTCTGAGTCCCTCCCCTCACCTGGCCACCGAGGCATCCATTCTGCGTCAGAATCCTCAGAGTCATCCAGTGGGGCTTGGCTGGTTCGCCTTCCACACTGCAGCAAAGCTGGCCGCTGGGCTCTCAGACCTGGGAAGGACACAAAGCTTCTGTGTGAAGGGGAAGGACATCTTGGGAGGAGGGACAGAGGCACTGCCCGTGGAAAGACACAAAGCACAGGGGGCTGCAGAGCGGAGACAGCCTCGGTGCGTGGCAAATGCAGCTCTCAGCTCTGCTCTGAGCCCATCAACAGAGCTTCCCTGGAGCCTTCACTCCTGAGGAGAGGGGGCTGCATGCTGCCCTCACACAGAACTGTGACACAGGGGCCTGCAGGGAGGCTGGCTTTGTGCCCTAGTCTGGGCGGGGCACAATCTCTCCTCACCTACAGAGAGCATCTCGCTGCAGTTATTTTTCACGCTGTAGTTGGGTGTTTTCTGAAACTCTCCCATGTTGGCCCACTGTTCCTTGGAGACATATCTGGAAATGTCCTTGGAAGCATCTGTGACCTGGAGAAAAGAGACTCCGTGTCATCTGCTAGCACAGGGCACAGACAGAGGCTCCCCTTCCTGCCAAGGTGCCTGCAAGGCCCTGCCAGGCCCGGGTGTCTCTGGGGAAGCCGACTGTCCCTCTTTCCACGTGCCTCAGACCTGGGAGCATGGCTGGCCCAGCTCTCTTCTGTCATCATTGTGACAGGAGGCCAGTTCACCCTAAGATATAGCACCTCATCCCATCGGCTGGTCCCTCTGTCCCTGCAACACCATTGGGTGGCCCGGCCTCATCTTTCCCTCTGCGCATCTACCTTGGGCCTCTGCCTGTCTCCTGATGAGTCCTCCTTCGAGCTGTCCTCCGAGGAACTGTGGGCACTCACGGGGCCTGGACACTTGGCAGGGCAGGGCAGGACAGAGTAGAGCAGGCCCTGCAGAAGGAAGAGGTGGGGGCCGGTTTCCAGCTGGGTCCACAGAAGGATCAGGGGACCTTGGTGGTCACTGCTGAGACGCTGGCAACTGAGACCTGCCAGCGAGGGTTGGGGTCAGGTTCCACTCCTCATGCAGGCAGAGGGAGCCAGCAAAGTTGTGGAGCCCAAAACCAAGGCGTTGGCCTGAAAAAGCACTAAGCCTGACCTGGCCTCTAACCCTAACCAAACCTATCCTAACCCCAAACCTATCTTAGCCCTTGCCTAAAACCTAACCTAAAGTAAGCCTGCCTAGCACTCAGCACAACTGTACAGTAGGCCTCATCCAACCCCAACCCTAACCCGCTCCATAATTCCAATGTAATCTGATCCCCAGGCCAAATTGAACCTCAACCTTCATTCTTGCCCTAACCCTAAACCCTACGCCAAACTAACCTAATGTCTGTCACAAAGCTGAACACAACTCCAACCCCAGCTCCCCCAGACTTTTTCCAATCCTAACTCAACCTGTACCCCAACTGCAAACTGTACCCCAGCACTGACCTAAGCTAACCCTCACTTCAACCATAACTGCAACCTCAGCCCTAGCCTTTGCCCTGACACTCCTCTCCATAATGGTTCTAACCCCACTAAATAGTAGGGGTGTTCTGAGGTCCTGAAAGTTACTGATCTGGGGTCTCTGCCTGGGATCCCTGAGTTGGGGTGCAGGCTTGGGGCCCTGCAGTCGGGGTCAAATGGGTTTCCAAATCACGATATGGGGGAGGTACACTGTGGCTGAGGCTGTATTCAATGCCAAGCATCTCCGGATTCGCAGGTGGGGGTGTGGGATCCTTGTGGTGATGGAATCGGGGTCCCTGGGCTGACTTGGGTTCCTCTGGGAGCACGAAACTGTGGACTTGGGCTGACTCTGGGGTTCCTCAGAGGGGGCCTTGGGGTCCTTAAGCGAAGGCATGGGGTTTCCAGAAGAAGAGATATGGAGGCTCCTTAGACGTTGACCCCTTTTATGAAGGATGTTTGGGGATCCCCAGGCTGAGGGATCTGGATATTTTGGGGTGTGAGATATTTGAGGTGAATGGGCTGGCAAATTGAAGTTTGCATGGGTGGGTGGAGGCCTGGGGAGCCGGGTCCTGCTGCTCAGACTTGGGGTTCCTCGAAGCATTTTAGGGTAATTGGGCTGAGAGATTTGAGCTTCTGGGGTGGAGATACTTGGCGATACTCACACTGAGGGACATTAAGTCTCCTGGTGAGAGTGTGTGGGGGTCCTCAGGACAAGATTGGGGTCATTTGGGGTGAAGAAAGTTGGGCCAAGAAGTGGAGGTCTGCTGTCCTGGGGTGCACCATGGACCCTGGGGGCTTTGAGCTCCATGGCCGGACGCGGAGTTGGGGTCCCTCAGGGTGGCGGGGTTGAGTTCTCTTGGGGTGTGGAATTGGAAGCTGGGTAAGGTAGGAACTGAGACAAACGGGGTTCTCTCCATGCTGGGAGGCTTTTCACGTACCTCCAGGCAGGTCCTGTCCAGTTGCAGCCTCCTTCCCACGCTCCTGGACTGGGACAACACAGCCCCACCGAAGTCACTGTACTGGAGTGGATGGAGGTAGCCACTCAGTGAGGAGACAAGAATGGCTGTGAAGGCCTTCGAGACAGCCCTGAGGGCTAAAGCGCCTGTTAGGCAAGCTTAGGGACGCACTGGGACTGTGGTTTCATCCCTGCACCACGTGGCCCGCACTGCGCTGCGCGGTACCCCACCCCAGGCAGGCGGAGATGGCCATGGAGTCTGGGCTTGGTGGCGCATGCCTATAATCCTGGCGGTGAGGAGGCTG
>NW_004525031.1:55656-57601 GCF_000260255.1 Octodon degus
TTATTAATAATTTTATTGAGAAACAAATAGCAGTGAGACAGTTTCAAAACCGATTACTAGCAGTTTCACTAATTAAAACATTGCATCTTGTTGTCTTAGTGGTTATTGATTGTACAAGATGCAGGCATGATATCCTGTCCACAAACACTATTAGAACAAATCTCTATTCAGTGATCCAAGAGAGTGCAGCTGTGTATCTAACCTAACTATTTTGAACATATAGTTACAAAATGGCCTTTCATTTGTATCCCCTTTTTTGTTTAGTTTTGTCAGAGAAGGGTATTCCACTGTCATTTAAATATTGTAAGTGCCAGAATTCAGCAAAATATTCCAATATAGTCCAGTAGTCCATAATAGTAGTGGGTTTTCCGTAAAACTGGCAATGACAGAAGTTGTTGACTTGGCAGGGGGTTGGCTCAGTGGAATAAACGCTCGCCTGGCAAGCGCCAGGGTCTGAGTTTAATCCCTGGTTCCAACAACAACAACAACAACAACAAAAGAAGTTGTTGACTTGAGCCTTTTACAGCTCAGCATATTAATATGGCTTTACCCTTTGTACTCTGTGCCCACACTTCTGTGCTGGATGGTCAAGACCAAGACAAAGCAAGACCTATATGACAAGTAATGTAACTTTTGGATCTGATAAGATCAGCCAAATCCCCTCAGGACTTACCCTGAAGCCCTGTACCGCAGTTTGTAGATCCTTTGTGAGTGTCAGCCATGTGGATGAGTCACGGCCATTGCTTGACCAATCTGAGGAGCAGACTTTTGTAAAAGGCGTTTGAAGAATGCTTTCCTTAAAAACAAAGATGTGAAGAACCCAGAAAAGATCAAAGAACTTATTGAATGAGTTGAATTTGTAATGAAAGAGCTAGAAACTTTATATTTCCTCAGGAAATACAGAGCTTTGAAACAACGCTATTATTCAGATGTCAACAAAACGAATTGATCATTATTTTTATAGATTGGCTGAAAATCAGAGACAGCTGCTTATATATACAAAATACTGTGAAATAAACCTATCTGAAAAATGGCGACACATATGTAAAAAAATTCTGAGCTGTCTTGCTGAACTAAAATCTTTACTGATACAAGAGCTTTGTCTGCAACCAACTCCATGCTCATTTTTTTAAAGTAGCTACAATATCAAATGTAAATTAGTATTCAATATAATACACTTAATTCTCCATTTTACTGATGAGAAAACACTGCTAATAAGCAGAGTAACTTCTTATATATTTATTGTTCTGAACATTTGAAGTACTTTTCTTTTTGACCCAGTTTGGTACACTGAAGCTCATATTGAAAAAACAGTCCATAGTAATGATTTAAATGCAATTCTAGAAATACGAAGATTATGTCAGACCTTAAAATAGCTGGCCAATGACTGGCATTACATAACTTCAGTTATTTCCATTAATTTGGTTCATGGCTCCCTCTGGGTCTTAAAACATAACCAGTTATGCACCAGTTGTCTTCTTTCATAAAATGTAATAAATGATGTTGCTTTACTTTTGTCGTAAAAGCAATTTCTTTTGTATTTACTTCTAAATGGGTTAACCTGGCAGTGGATCAGACCCTAACATGATTTTAAGTTTAAATAAATATATAAACCTTTTTATAAAAAATAAAATAAAAAACCGAAATGAAGGATCAAGAACAGTGGTCTGAAACCTATTCATACGATGTTAGGATTAAACAAATAACAAGCAGTATGAAATTTCACACCGCAGCAGTGTTGAAAACAGAAGATTGATAAATACAACAGCACAGATTTTCGCATTAAAACAGTAAAAGCTACAGTTTATCTATTTTTTTAAATTTGTTTTAGATGTGTTTGGTTGTTACAGGCTTCTCAGACTCATGGTGATCCTCCCGTTTTCAGTCTCCCATAGTGCTCCCCACTATGACCTACTTGTGGCCAGCTCAGCCCACTCAGTGGAGA
>NW_004525031.1:64240-65876 GCF_000260255.1 Octodon degus
AAAAAGAAAGAGTCAAGAAATGAAAAAAAAAGTTGACACAGTTTAGGCAAAATGAATTTGTATATCATGTAAAAAGTGAGCACATAAGAAATAAAAGTGTCAGGCCAGGTCATAGCTGAGCAGCACAGCCAAGGAAGCATTAGGTCCTGAGTTTTTCTGGTAAAAAAAAAAGAAAGAAAAAGAAGAAACCAAGAAAGAAAAAAGAATAAACATATTTACTTGAAGAGAAAATATCCAACAGAACATAAGATCCATAACCTAGTCTAAGGAAATAGACAAAGGATGAGGAATTGTGGAGAGATAAATAAGTTATTAGACTTATGATAAAAACAAAGTTTCATGTGACACACTGCCCAGCTGTGTCCTATACTTTGGGATATTCCAAAGTCTACACACCACTGAGCTTATTCCAATTCCACAAAATACAAGTGCTGTTTCTGAGGAGAAATGGGATTCCTTTCACACCTACAAAGAAGTAAATTTGCAAAAACTTCAATCATCTGGCCACTAGCATGGCGTCTATTTCATCTGTAGCATTGGACACCAGAATATATCCTCTTGTTTACGGTTTGTCTCCCTGCCCACAGTATGCACTCCAAGAAGACAAACTATTTTGTTTTCTGTACTGTCCTCCTAGATGCTGAATGAATGATGCATTTCTGAGTCAAGTGGAGAGTGGGATATATTTCTCCGATAAACTGTCACATTTCCTGCTTTGCAGGTTGCATGGTCCGGGTTGAAAATGCCAAAGTTACCCTCTAAAATGCACTTGAAGAAGCCAGCAGAGGGCAAAGGTGCAGTTAGGGGTCCTTCTTCAGAGGGGGAGTAGTATACAGAGCTAAGCTATTCAGGAGTATTGTAGACAGTCACTCAGAGCTAGGCCTCTTGAAGTTGAAGCAGAAGACAACAGTGTTTGTAGGCGTAGTCACTAAAGGCCAGGCTGTAAGAAAAAGAACTGTTGATCTGTACACCTCCCTAGGGATGAGCAGCAGTGAGTGATGTTCTTTTGTGTGTGTGTGATTGATTTTCTAAGTAGGCATCAGTGACCTTGGACAGAGGACCAAACCTCTCCCCACCCCTTCCAGGGAAGTCCATGTCTGTCCGGCTGTGATGGCTAAATGCCAGGCTTACCCATTCGATCCCAATTTGAACACTACTACCCAGTGTGTGCACTTGTGTGCTTGTTGGTTCACCATGGTTTTGTGTCTCCTCACACCCATCCTGTGACTAGCCATTGGACCATTATTACCTAAGCAACTATACTTTTAATCCTATGGATTGGCCATCTTTTCATCCCTTAAGCCCATCTCCCCTCATGCCTTTGCTCAAACAAACAACCCTGAGAAGCACGATTGTTGGATGACGCACTTTCTGGACACTGTTCAGTCCTTCTTAGACAGAAGCTTATTTTCTCTCAAATAATTTTCTTACTCTTAAAAAACAAAGATTTTTCACTAACAAATGAGTTTCTTGTTCACTAACTTTATGTGTACTTTTTGGTCATAGATCTCGTGTTGTTCTTGAGAGAAATGTGTTTTAAAACAGGAGTGGGGGTCGCTGAGATAGCTCAGTGGACTAAGGGCCTGCTTCAGAAATCACAGTGCAGAGCATCTGCTCCTCAGGACCATACACTGTG
>NW_004525031.1:66479-71471 GCF_000260255.1 Octodon degus
GCAAAGCTTCCTTTTGTAGAAGGGTTCTCCTGACCTTTTCATTGTAGTTCATACAGGATGTAGTCCTGAGGGTTTCTTTTCAGTTTTGTGAGCAAGTATGCAGCTGATAGGAAAATGATGTTTATTCCAAATACCCAATGCATATTAGGAATCCAATAATTTAATTTATTGATATGTTAAGTTCCTGTTTACAGTGTGTAATATGATAAGAACCTTGTGACAAATGACAAAACCACTGAGATATCAAGGAAGTCGAAGCAGAATCCCAGGAAAGCGAACACATGTGCTGTCCGTGCAGGCAGTACGTGCGTATGGAGCATGCTGCAGGCCTGCGACTAGACTGCCTCGGTGTGTTCATTGAGGTCAGTATTTTATTTTATAAAGTGTTATAGGCATTTGCCTTGTAGTTCATCCAAAAATTTATTTGTATTGTTGTTCCGTAGCCTAAGAACACCAATAAACTGTCAATGTTTCCAACAGTCAATGTTGACATTTTCTTTTTGCAGTTTCTGTGGTTCTAGTGAGCCACAAATAAACATGCTCACAGGCTGTCTATTTGTTTTGTTCACTGTGCAGCTTGGCATGGGATTGGTGACTCGCATGACTAGCGGGGCTGCTCTTTCCATGATGGCCTTGCGGTTCTTAGAGGAGAGGATCTGAGCAATCTCTGTGCAGCAAATATTTGTTGTACATCGGCAGCACCTCCAGCTCCTAACACCGTGCTCCAGGAACTCCTCGGAGCCACTGGCCACATGTGCTTTGTCTTTCTGTTACTTGCATAACCTGTGTCGTGCACCAAGATCTGGGCCGTGAACCTTCTCCACACCCTGTTCTCGATTCCTCTGTGTTTCTGCCAGTTGCACTTAATTTTGGCATTTCTTTCTGCCTGGTGCCAGATGAACTTCTTGGTCCTCTTTTTTGACAATCTTGGGCATCACACAATGTCTGAGGGCTACCATAGTGCCAAGTTTGAGATGGCTGCTCAATGTTGAAAGTTTTGATGCTTATTTATATGCACTCTGTAAATACTAAAAATTTAAAAAGAAAAATATCAAAATTCATGTGTCCTACATGATTGAACGAAAATAAATGCATTTTGAGATTTTGCACCTACTTTCAGGGCAGCCTATTTGTCATTTGGGGGTTCTTTTTGAGACAGCATTTCACTATGAAGTTAGGACTCGCCTAGTACTCACATTCTATGACATGCTGGCCCAAACTCAGTGATCCTCCCGTGGCAGCCTCCTGAGTCCTGGTGCCACAGGTTTGCCCACCACGCCTGGCCTTATGTGTCTTTCCTTGCTGCCATGGCCTCACTTACTGCTGGGCAACGTGAGCATCTTACCCTGCAGAGCTGCACCAAACTGGCCAAGAGGCGGCGACCCAAGTGATCCCGATGTCTCTCTGGGGCATCTTGAGAACCGCATGAGAGTCAGCTAAGTGAACCAGTCTGGTTGCTCTGACAGGATTAGCCAAGCCTAGCAGAGGGGGCTGCTTGTGAGAGTGCAGCGAAAGGCTGGAGAGGGAGAGCGTGGGAGGAGGCCAGGCCTGGGCAGTGAGGACTCTGTGTTTCTCACCTAGTGCGGGTGCTCACAAGACACGAACGCTTTTGTTCTCCTCACCTTCATTGTCAGTCTGCGTGGGGAAAGCTGCACGTGCTCTCTCCAGCAACAGTGAGAACACCCCTGTACCCGTCATTCCGACACTGCATTGCAAGAAAAGTATCGCCAGGGTGACATGTGACATGTGATGGCTGTGAGAATATGCAAAGCAAATTAGATCTCTGAGGCCCTCTTTTAGTTTCCAAACTATCTCGCCTCAGTCCACGTCTGCAGCTCATGTGAGGGCATTCATCTCGGGAGCAGGTCCACGCACACAGCACATCTGCACCCCTGTCTCAGCCCTTCCCCTCCCCAGCCTGCATTCCTCCCTCCACCTGAGGGCCTCTGGAGCCTTTGCACGTCAGTCCCCATGTGCTTCTCTCTGGGTTTCATTTTGCTCCTCAATTTACCTATTCTGTGGCTTGTTCACGGAAGAGTCTCCACAGTCACTGTTTTGTGTTAAACTACAATCATTTGGAGGGTGGTACAACTTTCCATGGCATAAGTTGGTGCCCTCCATACTCCATTTGGACTCAAGCCATGCAGCTGAGGAGTCTTCCACCTGGCAGGTGTTGAGCCTTTCCAGCTCGGAGCATTCTCGCTGAGCAGCTTCCCTCATCCCGAGTCACCTGGTCGTTTTTCAGTGAGGAAAGTCTTCTGAAAGCAAAGGTGGCGATGGCTGCACAAGAGGGTGAACACAGTGAAGGCCATTATCCTGTACCCTTCAGATGCATGAGTTAGGCTTTCTGTAGATTACAGTTCTGTCAAATGGTGAAATACATGGGAATTAGACATCAGGGACGGTATGCATTTAAAAGCACAACATGAGAGCTATTCGACTCTGGTTGTTACATTGCACATTACTGCACGTTGCTGTCCTCCATATAGTTGCTCAGATTACAGATAGTAGCACATAGAGTTAGTTGAAGTACAAAATTTAAACATTGACTGCTACTTTGAAAAAACTGAGAGAAATAAGTGGTACAATTGTCTCAGCTACCCTGTAGATATACTTCCAGGATTTCCCCCTCCATTCTTCCTACCTTCTGTCCTTTCCCTCATCTCCATTGTTTATTCTTTTCAAAATTTTTTATCATTTTATTTTTTAAAGAGAGTACAAATTAGAATCAACACAGAAAAGATCACAATTTATGCAGATTTCATTTAACAAAGGAATATGAAGTTTACAGCATTTGCTGTAATACACAGGGTTGTCTTCTAACCAGTTATTCATATTACCAGATATATGCATGTATAAGTTGGAAGAAGAAGAAAGAAAAAAAGAAAGAAATGTGTAAGAAAATAAGATGAAAGGGGGAAAAATTGAAAAAGGGAGATGAAAGAAATTAAAGCCTGTACTGCTCCTTTCCACAGACTACCAGAAATGCACAGTTTATTTGCCCAAACTATCCTGCTTGCATAGATAGCTAAATCTCTTTCCCCCTCTCCCTCTCCTGTCCTTCTCCTCAACTCAGTTACTCTTTCCTTTTGAATAAGTTCACTCCCATTTACCACTGTCTATTGTAGCCTTCAGATTCCATTTTTGTCTTTCAGGTTCTCACTCTAAGGAGACCCTATGATGTTTGCACGTGCTGGTCTGATTTATTTCACTTAAGAGTATATTCTCTAGTTGCATCCATTTACCAACAAAAGGCTCAAATTTATCCTGTTTTATAGCTGAATAAATGCTCCATTGTATACAAATACCACATCTTCCTTATCCCTTCGTCAGTTGATAGGCATCTGGGTTGTTCCAGCATTTATCTACGAGGAATTGCGCTGCTATAAACATGGGTGCACATATATCACTGTGGTATGAGGTTTTCAGTTCTTCTCGAAAAATATTCAGGAGAGGAACAGCTGTCTTGAATGGGACCTCCAGTCCTAGCTTTTAATGAAATGTCCACATTGATTTCCATAGTGGTTGTATCAGTCTGAACCCCCAGCCATGGTGCAGAAGGGTTCCTTTTTTTTAAAGTTTAATTTTATTTTGAATTTGACCCAGAACACAGACCAGGCCAGGTGTGTGAGTGGTTCCGCCCAGGGTCCGCAGGATCCTGATTTGACCCAGAGCCTAGGCCCAGTGTGAGACTGCCCGGGGCCCACCAGATCCTGATTCAATCCAGAGCCCATGCTCGGTGTGCGTGGGTCCACCTGGAGCCTGATTGATCCTCATTCCACCCAGAGCTCAGACCTGGCGCGAGTGGGACCAACTAGGGCCCGCTGATCTTCATCCGAACCAGAGTCCAGGCCAGGCACGTGAGTGGAACTTTCTCCATCAGACAGACCTGGTGTGAAACCCTGCGGCAGAAGTCCCTGAAGAGAGGCTAAAGGCAAAACCCACCCAGCTGATCCAGGAACAGAACATCTTGCCAGCATAGCACAGCAGGTTCAGCTCCAAGGGCTGGAGCAGGAAGAAGTGGAGCACAGCAGCCAGAACCAAGCCACACCCACCTGCACAAGTTTGACCTTGGTAGATCCAGACTTGGTGCTAAGATAATAACTCTATCAAAGCTCTACAACAAAAGTCAGAAGACAGTGCTATACAAAAATGACAAAAAGAAGGAGCAAAATGCATTCTCAGTCCCTTAGCCCACCCAGAAAAAGTGCAGGAGACAATAGCATAAAAGAAATTAGAAATACACACCTGAAATCTCTGAAATAATAGCATGTGAAGTAAAGAAATAACTGCAGAAAGGAATAGAGGAAATCAGATCAGAAGTAATTTCTGAAGTAAAAAAAGAAATAGCTATAATGAAAGAAGCACTAAGTGCTTCTAAAGAAGACACTGATAAAAAATAGAGCAGAATCAAAAAAATGATGGAATCCTTGAATGAGCCATATAGGAAAGAAATAGAATGCATGGAGCACATTTAAAGTGCTATAGAGGATATTAAAACCTCAATCACAAGCTGGCAAAACCGTTTGAATGAAAGTGAAAATAGGATGCTTGTCATGGCTGACAGCGCCATGCAGCGTCCAGCGGGCCTCAGGCCTGCGCTGTTGGTGCCTCCCGTAGGAGATACTAAAACAAGTGCCTGGAGACAAGGTGATGCTTCTAGAAAGAAAGTGGAACTCGAAGTAGCTGTGAAAAAGAAGCTTGAGTTTGAGAGAAAAGCTCTACATATTGTCGAACAACTATTAGAAGAGAACATTAGAGAAGACATCCTAGTGGAACATGGGAAGTTCATGACACCTGCTCACTGCAGCGATGTTGTGGGTGAACGTTCAGTTACCAACTTCTGTGCTTATCCTTTCGGTCAGAAGAAGCTGGGCATCATACCAAGGCAGAAATATAAAACTTCTGCCAAACTCAATTAAGTTTATGATATTACTGAAAGAAAGTCTTTTTGCAGAAATTTTTGTTACAAAGCGTCTAAGTATTTTGAAG
>NW_004525031.1:73201-74763 GCF_000260255.1 Octodon degus
TCACCTCACTCTAGTTTGCATAGTTAAAGAAAGTGGAAGCTGATTTTCTGGATGACCTTTGACCCAGCCAAGCTCATAGGGCCTCTTGACAGGAATAAAATGGCAAATAATATGTTACAGCAGTGAATGTATTTATTTACATAAGCAGGCAAAGTCAGGACCCTGGATGTTCATCTGACCGCTTACCTACTAGAACAAATCAACCCAGACAGTGTCTACATAATGAGGCACTGGACTGTTTTGAAGTTGACATACATATAACTGCACATTATTTCATGTAAGACTATCCAGAAAAAGTCATTTTTTAATATCTACTAACAGCTTTATCTTTATTCTATTTATTTATTTATTAATGAATTTAGGACAGGGTCTACAGGTGTACAGGGTCTCACTATGTAAATCGGACTTGTAGTGATTCTCCTGTTTTCAGCCTCCCAAGTGCTGGGATTATAAGTGTGTGCCACCACCCCCTGTCTTTTATCTTCATTTTTGATACACAAAAATATAACCTATGATGCTAACTTGCTTGTTCCCACATTGTCACCTCTTGTTCCCACACTGTCTTGTTAACACATTACCCATATGTATACAAAGACTCTTTTGTCTACAAAAGAACTTTCTGATGTACTTCTATAAAGATCAACTGTAGTAGCTCTAGCACATTCAGTATTGAACACCCACATAAGATTTTTTATAGTCTTACTACTAATAAAAAGATTTTGAAAATCATTGAGGTATTCTAAACCCCTCACATTAAAAATGTATAGACTTAAGCTGGGTGTGCTGGCACACACCTGTAATCTCAGCATTCGGGAGGCTGAAATAGGAAGTTCAAGTTAAGTTGAAGGCTGCTATGGTCTACTTATTGAGTTTGAGGCGGGCCTGAGCTATAGTAAGACCTTGTCTCAAAACATACACACTTAAGATCTGGAGACATCTACCTGAGGCAAAGTCAGCCTGTTTTAGTACACCATTTGCTAGAACCCAGTTCTCAAACTCTTGGTCTATGGTTAACCCTACTTTTCATTTTATTTTATTTTATTTTATTTTTGTCTTTTTGAGACAGGGCCTCGGCTAGTTCAGGCTGGCCTTGAGCTCACTTTGTAGCATAGGCTAGTCTTCAACTCACAGTGATCTTCTGATGTTCCTGCCTCAGCCTCCCAAATGCTGGGATTGCAAGCCTGTGCCACCACACCCACCTCGTTAACCCTATTTTATTTTTATTTTTTTCATTTATGTATTTGGTACAGGGTCTCACTGTGCAACTCTGACTTGGTAACTGGTGCAGCATGAGGGACCAGGGATCAAACCCTGGTCCCTGAGCTTGCCAAAGCAGGCGCTCAGTTTGCTGAGCTATCTTACTGGCCCACTAACCCTACTTTTTTTTTTTTTTTTGAGTTTCTCTTGATTTTATTGATCTTTTAAAAAAATAAAAAGATATTGTTTACCACTTGGGTTAAAACATGTGAGGTGATGAACCCAGCCAACCTCTGATTTCTCTGCCAAACCTCAGGCACACTTAGAAAATTCCATTTTAAACTCAAGGCCTAGTTTTGCTGGTT
>NW_004525031.1:75928-77497 GCF_000260255.1 Octodon degus
CCCAGAGGCACACCATTGCTGCTTGTCCTTCTGTCGCCGCCGCCATCTCTGTTTTTGCTCCCCCGTCCTGAGGCCGGGCCACTTGTCCGGTTTGGGGACTGATCATACACAAAGTTTCGGCAGGATGCAAGTTTGGACTCCAGCGCCCCAACTTTCCGCAGCAAGTCCCCCACAATGTTGAGAGCTGAAATCCGGGCCGCAGGCGTGAGAGGGGTCCCACTGGTGGAGCTGTCTGGACCACGCCTGAATGTTCCCGGAATGTTTAATCCAGAGCTGAGTCCTCGATGAGTGATAGGAGTGGACGGTACAGAACCCGTGGCCTGCACAGCTGTGTCTGTCCTTTCAGCTTCCGCTGCGCTGGGCATGGGAGTCCTGGGCTTCTCCTGCTTCTGTTGTACAGCCAATTCTTGCCGCAAATCTCTGGCTTCATCCTTTAGTCACTGAACAGACTCCAGGAGGTTTTCCTTCTCGTCAAGTTCACTTTCCAGAAAGGCATTTCTTTCAATGGCTTGATTCAAGCGCTGTTCAAAGTCTTCCAGAGACATGATCGTGGCTCGTTTGGCTCTTTCTAAGTCATCATTTGCTTGCTTCAGCTCCCTGATATATTTCTGCAGTTGATCTTTAATTGCTTTCGTCTGTGCCAAGTCATCTTCCAAAGCTGAGATCTGCCGGTAGCCTTCAGAATGTTGAATTTCAAATTTCTCCTTGATAGTTTCCAGTTCCATGCGAAGGCGGTTATTCTCTGACAAGAGGTCTCGGTTTCTGGTTTCAATTTGTTGCAGCTGTGTCTCTAATTCAGCTTCATATTCTCGACTTCCCTCCTGGAATTCTCGGAGTTCTTCCTGTGTATTCTCTGCCCTCTGCTTGTAGGTCATCGCTAGATCTTTCCGGTAGTTGGCTTCTTCTTCTTCGGAGCTGAAAGTCTTTCCTGAGTCCTCCATTGTGAAAATGAGGAAGAATTCACTCCTCTTGTGGCATGATGTCTGGCAGGGTTGGAGAAGACGCGGTGACCGCCGCCGCCTAAGTTGCTCGGCCCCGGCACCACCCTAACCCTACTTTTTTTTTAAAAAAAAAAAGGATAGCAAAGGAAAAATCATCATGGTGAAGAGACAAAACTATAGAATGAAATACCTAAAAACTACACATCTGACAATGTGTCAATGTCCAGAATATATAAGGAACTCTTAAAAACTCAATAGTAAAAAAAAAAAAGTTTTAAACTGAGAAACATAAATAAATAAACATTTCTCTAAAAGACATACAAAAAGTCAAAAAGTACATGAAAAAATGCCCATCAACATTAGTCTTCAGAGAAACAAAGCCATAGTGAGATACCACTGAAGTCCAGTAAGAATGACTGTTACAAAAGCCAAAAGATAAGCCCTGACGAGGATGTAGAGAAAGGGGAGCTGTGTATACTGTGTGTGAAAATGTAAATTAGTACATGAATTATTGAAAACTGTCGAGGATCTCAAAAAATTAAAACTATAAAATGATCCGTCAATCTCACTACTGGGTATCTATCCAAAGAAAATAAAATCAGTATGTTAGATATCTGCAGTCTCATGC
>NW_004525031.1:79832-81032 GCF_000260255.1 Octodon degus
GAACAACTAAAGAATTTCATGATGACAAAGCCAAGCCTACACAGACTACTAAAAGATATTCTAGAGAGGGATCAAAATGACCACAACTCCATGAATGAGAATAGAAAGAACCCCCCAAGTAGGGCAAACAATTAAACACAGGAAAAAAAGAGGTATATAACAACAATTTTTCAATCATTCTTTTGTATATAGCAGCAAAATATTTCCATCAGCATCCTCTACAATCGGACTTCTCCTGCACCCTATGGGTCATGATTCTGACCGGGTCTATGGGATGGATATCAAAGAAATAGCAGTAGCTCAGTCCCACAAGTGACACCTGGCCACCAGTAAGCATCATGGACACTGTCCATGTCCATGACATACAGGAACCTTGTTCAAAATCCTATCCATAAACTATTAGAAATGCTGGTTGTATATTTGCCATTCCAGTAATTATGTTATGTTATATTCTTAGTAATTCTTTACTGCATTGGAAACTTTTCCTTAGTTGATATTTTTGTATATATTAACCTATTCAAATACTATGTGAGTACTCTGAATTGATCACAGATTCATACATCTGATACACAATATTCTGGCCTCTTAGATGGACTCGTGATTTAATTTTAATTTTGGAATATTGTTTTGAAATACTTAATTTAATTTTAATTAAGATTAATTAATTTTCTGAAAATTGTTTAATCTTAATTTTTGTTTTAAGATTCATACTGTATCTTTGACTTACAATCTACTTATAAGACATGGTGTGATATTTGCTCCTAGTATTAGAAGCTTTAAGAAGCATATTTCTATTTTTCATTGACCTCATATCACTTCTCGTCTTTTGCACACACACACACACATGAAAAAGTACTTATATAACCTGACATAAGATTGATACTATTTTGTAGAAACCTTCAATGACCTTTTAAATGGGTTCTTCTAATATATTTTACATAGTCCTGCGTAACTACCATTTTGAGAGCTCTTTATTCTTTATCCAGGATCATACAGCAACTTCTCTTGCTTTCTGGATTATGCTCTTTGTTATTTTCTATGTGCTACTTCTGGAGGTATTATGATATTTCGAGTTTGTATAACTGGGAAATATTTTAATTTTAGTTTTCAAAGGTATGTTTGCTAAATATAAAATTCAATGAGGACAGATTTTTTTTCTTTCAGTCCTTTCAACTAATTAGTCTAGTTTCTTACCCATTT
>NW_004525031.1:81251-81880 GCF_000260255.1 Octodon degus
ATATATATACCGGGGATTGAACTCAGGCCCTTGCACTTGCCAGGCAAGTGCTTATTCTCCTCAGCTATCGCCCCTGCCCTGCTAATATTTGTTTATGTATATCTTTAATGATTTCTTTCTTTACAATTAGTTTTGGATAATTTCATGCTTGTGTATCTTGGTATGATTTTTTTCAAATTTCTTGTGCAGAAGGTTCACTTTTCTTGGAAATGTGGTGCTATAATTTCAACTAAATTCAGAAATTTAAAGTCTTTAAATATTTATTGCCTACCCATTTCTACTTTGAGAATTCAAATTGTATGAATATAAGTTTCTTGATTTTGTCATAGAGTGAACTATTATATGACTGATATGTAAATTCTTCATTTTTATTTTAGACCATTTTTTTTCTTTGTCCACACAGAGGATCTTCACAGAAATTTTATTTATAGTTACCTCAGAGTAGGAAAAACCTCACACATGTGGCTGAGTGGATAAACAAAATCAACAAGTCAATGAATAAACAAAATATGGTCAAATACTACACAGTAATTAAAAAGTAATGCCTATCAGCACACAGAACACTGTTTTTTATTTATTTATTTTTATTGAGAAATAAATATGAATGAGACAGTTTCACAGCTGATTAA
>NW_004525031.1:82970-83532 GCF_000260255.1 Octodon degus
TTATATAAAAGTAGAAATAAGCATTTACATATTTTTACAAAGAAATTTAGAAACCTAACCATATACGGAATTGTAAGTCCTTATACTAGGGAGACTATGCGATATTTACAGATGTGGGATTTAGACCATTTTTATTGTTATATTCATTTAAGTTTGCAAATAATTTATATATAATGTGCTTGATTATTAATCTCATGTTACATATTCATTTCAGAAATATTTCTCTAAAATTCACTCTACATCTCACATCTTTCACATTTCAATATTTGTCTACAACTTTTAATATGCTGTATAATTACTGATTTTCGATAAAGTTAACGAGAAAATAAGTTCAATTTGAAAAATAAAAGTAAAGATTTGACCCAGAGTGCAGACCCAGCACGGAACCTTTCAGCATAATTCTCTGCAATGAGGCTAGGGGCAAGACCCACCCAGCTGATTCAGGAGCAGAACATCTTGCCAGAGAGACACAGAAAGAAGTGGAGCACAGCAGCCAGATCCAAACAACACCCACCTGGAGGAATCAGAACGTCATAGATCCAGACCTCGTGCTAAGGTAATA
>NW_004525031.1:83942-85672 GCF_000260255.1 Octodon degus
TGATGGAACCCCTAAATAAGCAATTTAGGAAAGAAATAGAATGTGTGAAACAGGTTCAAAGTGATATACAAAAAAATAAAACCTCAATCACAAGCTCGCAAAACCGTTTGAGTGAAAGTGAAAACAGACTTTCTGACCTTAAAGACAACATTGTAGCTAATGAAAAAGTGAGAAAAGAGCTCTATAAAACAATTAGGTGCAGGAAAAAAATAATTCAATACCTGCAAAACGATGCAAAGATGAACAATGTGAGACTAATAGGCATCAATGAGAAGGAAGGAGTCAATACAAAGGATATAAAAAGAATATGGGCAGAAGTAATAGCAGAAAACTTCCCAAATATGGGGCAACATTCTGACATTAACGTAACCAAAGCATATAGAACTCCAAATAACATCAACCCAGTGAATACCACACACAGACATATAATAATCAAGGTCTCAGAAATTCAGCATAGGAACAGTATACTAAAAGCCACTAAAGAAAAGAAACAGGTCAGAATAACAGCAGATTTCTCTTCACAAACCATCAAGTCAAGAAGAGCATGGAGCAAAGTACTTCAAGTCTTGCAAGAAAACACATTCCAACCCAGGCTGATATACCCTGCAAAGCTCTCTTTCAAGTATAATGCAGAAGTAAAATACTTCCATGACAAAGAACAACTGAAGAATTTCATGATGACAAAGCCAAGCCTACACAGACTACTAAATGATGTTCTAAAGAGGGAGCAAATTGATCATAGCCCCATAAATGAGAATGGAAAGAACCCACTAAATAGGGCAAACAATTAAACACAGGAGAATAAGAGAACCGGGGATTGAACTCAGGCCCTTAACTTGCCAGGCAAGAACTTATTCTACGAACCATCTCCCCAGCTGATTTTTTTCTTTACAAGAAGTTTTGGACAATTTCATTTTTGTGCACCCTGGTATGATTTTATTTAAATGTCTTTGCAAAAGGTTCATTTTTCTTGGAAATGTGGTTTTATAAGTTGAACTAAATTCAGAAATTTTAAATCTTTAAATATTTATTGCCTACTCCTTTCTACTTTGAGAATTGTAATTATATGAATACAAGTTTCTTGCTTTTGACACAGTGAACTATTATGACTGATCTGTAAATTCTTTCTTCATTTTTATTTTGGAAAGTTTTTATTGTTATATTCATTTATATTTGTAAATAGTTTGTTCTCAATTTTCAATCTATTAAAAATAAAACAAAATAAAAAATAATAATAAAAAAGCAAAGAAAGAACAGAAGTCAGAAGCAAAGAAAGAAACAGGACAACATACAATAATATATATGTTACAGATTTTCAAACCAAGAATAGCTGATTAACAGTGGTTTATATACTCTCATGTCGTCAAACGTGTTACGTTAACAGATATAGTTATGTAAGACTGGACATATGGCTGGATATTACACTTGCTTTCAGGAAACCTTAAATTTTTGTTCTTGTTTCTCACTTTTTTTTTTACCTTTTTTAAAAGTTTGTCTTGAAGAGAGTATAGCAATAACTGATGACATTAGAAATGGTACACACTTAGAAGACCAAGATGTCCAGTTTTTGTGTGTGTGTGTGGTATTAATGTTCACTTTATTAATGGTAATAAGGAACATGTGTCATGTGGTTATCAGTGATTCATCTATCTTATTCACAAGATATCTATTCAAATCTCACTTAAAATTGCATTGTTTTCTTTGTATTATTAAAGTGAAATACATATATA
>NW_004525031.1:86476-102441 GCF_000260255.1 Octodon degus
TTTTTTTTTTTTTTTTTTTTGGAACTGGTGACTGAATTCAGGCCCTTGCACTTGCCAGGCAAGGGCTTATTCTACTGAGCTATCTTCCCAGCCCCAAATAACATTTTTTTTGTATTTTTTTAGGGAAGGGTCTACAGAGAGTTCAGGGTCTCACCACTAGATCAGAATCATAGTGATTCTCCTGTTTACAGCCTCCCAGGAGCTGGGATTACAGGGGTGCGCCACCATGTCCAGTCTCAATTACTGTCTCAGCGTGTCCCAGGGGCCAGGTCAGCACGACGGGTCCGGGGATCAAACCCCTGTCCCCTAAGCCTGCTTGTAGGCACTTTAATCTGCTGAGCTATTTGGCCAACCCCTTTCGCTTTTTTAAATCTTATCTCTTTTCTGTCTTCTTCCTTGTTTAATCCTTAAGTTCCGCTTCCTTCTGTTTTACTATATATGTTCTACCTTTCAGGTCTTATTTCTTCTTTCAGTTTCTTACACTAAGGGCACAGTATGATATCTACATATGTGGGTCTGGCTAATCCTCTCCTGGCAGTTTTCCCAGAAGAACTGAAAACATCATACCACAATGATATACGTGCGCCCATGCTTATAGCAGCACAATTTGTCATAGCCAAATCTTGAAAGCAACCAAAATGCCCATCACCTGAGGAAAGAATGTAAAAGCTGTGGTATTTTTACACAATGGAGTATTATTCAGCTGTATAGAGAGACAAACTTGAACCCTTCATACACAATTCCTGACCTGAAATTATACTATAAAGCTAGTGTGATAAAATCACATGGTACTGGCATAGAGACAGACCTGAGGATCAGTGGAATGGATTAGAAGATACAGACACAAATTCAAACATACTCAGCCATGCCTTCTTTGATAAAGGGGCCAGACAGGTTCTCTGGAAGAAAAATAGTTTCTTAAAGAAATGGTGCCGGAAAAAGTGGCGTACAAAAGTGGATACAACCAGAAGGGTTCCTGTTTCTGAACAGTGTCTCTGGCATTTGTCCTTGGCTTGCTCCTTGATGTTACCATTCTTTCTGGGGTGAGATGGAATCTCAGTGTTGTTTTAATTTCCAATTCTTGAATGATCAATGATGTTGAAGATTTTTGCATACATTTACTTGCCATTTGTACTTTTTCCTCTGAGAAGTGTATATGCATATCAGATGCCGATTTTGGGATTGGGTCTTTGAATTTGGGGGGCCTGATTTTTAAAAATTCATTGCATGTTCTAGATAGGTCTTTGTTAGAGGGACAGTTGGCTACAGTTTTCCCATTTGTTGGTTTTCACTTTACACTGCTGGAGATTTGCTTTGAAGTGCAGAAACTTTTCGATAAGATAAGATCACAGGTGTTGATTCTTTGAAGTATTTCCCGCACAGTCTGGTTTTTGTTCGCGAACTCTCTACCTACCACTATGTAATATTTCTACCTATATTTTCCTCCAGAAGATTTAGTGTTTCTCTTTTAAATCTTTGATCTATTTGGATTTTAGCTTTGTACATGGTGATAAGCCTGGGTCTGATTTTAGCCTTCGGCATGGAGAAAGCCACTTTTCCCAGAACCATTCTTAAACAGACTATCTTTCTTCCAGAAAACCTGTCTGGCCCCTTTATCAAAGAAGGGGTGGCTGAGTATGTTTGCAGTTGTGTCTGTATCTTCTAATCCATTCCACTGATCCTTAGGTCTGTCTCTATGCCAGTACCATGTGATTTTACCACAGTAGCCTTATAGTATAATTTCCGGTCAGGGATTGTGATACCTCCTGCTTTCCCCATGTTTCCCAGGAATGCTTTTGATATTCTGGGTATCTTCTGGTTCCAAATGAATTTGAGGAAAATCCTCTCTAGCTCTGTGAGGTATAGTAATGGTATTTTAATCCGGATTGCATTGAACCTGTATAGCAACTTGTGGAGCATGGCTATTTTCACAATGCTGTTTTTTCCTATCCTGGCACAAGGAATGTTTTTCTATTTTCTCAAATCCTCTTCACTCTATTTTCTTACAGCAGCATAATTTTCACTGTGTAAGTATTTTACATCCTTTGTGTGATTCATTCCAAAGTATTTCATTTTGTTGTGCAAGGTGTGGTTACCTTCATTTCTCTCTCAGCATGTTTATTGTTTGTGTACAAAAGGTTACTGATTTTTGGGTGTTAACTTTGTATCCCACTACACTGCTGAATTTGGTTATGAAATCTATGAGACACTTGGTGGAGTTTTTGATACTCTACTGCTACTCTATGTAGAGTGTCATGTCATCTGCAAATAATGATAATTTCACTTGGGCTTTCCCAATCCTTATTCATTTTGTCTCTCGTCTAATTGCTCTGGCTAATGTATGCACAACTCCATTGAATAGGAGTGGAGACAGGGGACAGCCTCCTGTTGTTGCTGATTTTAAAGTGAAGGCCTTCAGGTTTTTTGCCCATTTAATATGATGTTGGCTGTTGGTTTCTCATAGATGGCTTTCATCAGGTTGACCTACAGGTCTGTACTTGTTAGGTGGGGCAGAGAGAACAGGGGGAGGCTGTGCTCAGACACATTGAAGGGTGGGGAAATGCCAGCCTCTCTGGACCTCTCTGGATGCGAGCACCCAAGGTCCCCACTGAGCCTCCCCTCATGCCCATGGCCTGGGAACCTTTCAGTGTGAGAGCACCGTTCCCCTCCCACCAACAACTACAGGCTGAGCTTCTGGGCCACAGGCCTCAGGGTCCAGGCACCTGATGTACAGGACTGTGCCCCTGTCCACACCCGCTCAGCTCCTGCCCTGAGGGAAACCACACACCCCGAGGCAATCTCCTTGTGGCCTGGGAAGGGGAGGAGGACAGGAGGGAGCCCTTGCTGGGACCTGCAGAGCCGGCGTCCTCGAAGCCCAGCAGGTCTCCACAGAGGCTGTGCTGACCGTGGCAGGAAACCAGCCATCAACTTCCTTCTCTTCCCGGAGCTTTTCAGAGAGGACAGTGATTCCTAGCTTCCATCTGGAGAAGAGGGCTGAGCACCTAGGGTGTCCCTGGAGGAAGAAGCATGGCTTCCTGGGTTGGACGCCAGGGCACACACCGACGCATGTATGCACAAGTGTCACACACACAGGTGTGTGGATACACTCACACACACATTCACAACTGTCCTACTCATGTGGGGCTATTGTAAATGTAATCAAAATGTAAAATCCTGTATTTCTGAAACTATTCAAGAATGAGATAAGGAAACACAGTTGATTCTCATAATTAGAGAGCTACAAATCTTAACACGCCATGGTGCTCCCGGAGCCGGGCATAAGATGAGTGCAACTTAATGAAATGATGGTGTTTTGCTTACTTTTAAGTCCCAGAGAGTTAGCACCTCAAGGACACCTCTGCCCGGTCTCAGACAACAACTGATTCTTCCTCCATGCTATACAACCATAACCGGCTTTGTTCCTAGAAGAGTAAATTCTGCCTAGCAGTTAATGACAAAGATATGTGTGACCAAATACAGCATGTAATATGAGGTGCCTTTCGTACTTCCTCCCTAAAAACAATGCCAGAGTGACCTCAGAACGAGGCTGGGGAATTGGACCTGCTCGGCCCCTGATCAGTAGTGGAGTACAGCTGTCTGCCTTCCAGAGGGCCTCCAGTGCTGCATCTCCCTCTGGTCTGGTCCTGAGCCTCGCAGCACAGCAACACCAGTGCACACGCCCAGGCACACTCACACATGCACACACAATACACATGCACACACACAAGGCCCACACCTTCACACAAATCCATGTACACTTGCATGTGAAGGACACACAAAGACACACACAGTCCTCCTACACAACAGATGACCATTCCACACCCACACAGGATACATAATATGCACTTGTACATGTTGCCTATGTATACACATCACAGAAGCCTATGTACACACATGTGCAAGACACACTCACAAGTCTCAGACACTAAGAGATGCACATACCCATAGTGCACCTGGGCACTCTTGCACACGCAGACCTCCTGGACCAACACAGACGCACACAGCCAGGGCACCTCACTCACCCTTGGTCCATGTACGATGTGCACACACACACTCATGCACACACACTCCTGCCTGACTCACTGCTAAGACTAGGAGGTAGGGACACAGTGAAAGAAGACCAGGGGGAACCAAGAGAATAGCCCAGCAGCAGAGGGAAGGAGAAGCTCACTTCCCAGGAGAATAGGAAATATCCTTCCCAGACCTGGTCCTGTCCCAGATCCAGATTCTCTCAGTGGCCCCAAGAACTGATCCTCCAGTCATTTAAGCAGAGTGACCCCAGGCTGTGGTCTCAGGGGAGGACTTCCAGTGAGTTCCCCGAGGCCCACATGAACTGCTCCTCAGCTAGTGATTAGGGCGCAATGAAGACCATGGCTTGCGCTTCAGATTCATGTGCAGAAAATATTTATTAGAGCAGGAGGACAAAATGTAGAGAGATGGAATCATTGTGAGGAATAAACACAGACGAGAAATCCTTGAACATTTACAGAACCATCCCCTGCTGTCTACCTCATCTCTGGCTGTGAATCTGCAGGATCTGTTTAATTGCTAAATTCTGGTCCCTTTACACTTGGGGAAAAGGGAGGGGTTAATTGTCTCTTCTGAGACCCTGCAGACCTGCCCTTGGGGTGTGTTGGGTTACAGTAGTTACTCTGGGGTGTGGTTATATTGTGCATGACTTACTCTTCCTGTGAGCATTTCACTCCACTTCTGTGTGTTCTGTGGTGTCTGATCAGGCTTGACTGATGGGTAAAACACCGCCCACACTGCCTGCAAGCATAGGGCTTCTCACCTGTGTGTATTCTCTGGTGCTTGGTGAGGTTTGAGTGATAACCGAAGCCCCGCCCACAGTCCCTGCAAATATAGGGTTTCTCTCCTGTGTGTGTTCTCTGGTGCCCAGTGAGGTTTGATCCAGAGCTAAAGGCCTGTCCACAGTCACTGCAGACATAGGGCTTCTCACCTGTGTGGGTTTTCTTGTGCTTGTTGAGGTTTGATTGACAATTGAAGCCCCGCCCACAATCGCTGCAAACATAGGGCTTCTCACCAGTGTGAGTTCTCTCATGCTGGGCGAGGTTTGATTGACAACTAAAGCCCCGCCCACACTGCCTGCAGCTATAGGGCTTCTCTCCTGTGTGTGTTCTTTGGTGCCTGTTGAGGAGTGATGGATAACGAAAGCCCCGCCCACAATCCGTGCAAGCAAAGCGATTGTGCCCTGCTTGTGAAGGCTGGTTACCCCTGAGCTCCCATGTGTCACTGGGGCCTTGCTCAAACTCTCCACTCCTCATGGTTGCAATTTGTGAGCTTCCCACCCCCACAGTTAGGGTCTGGCCTGTGCTGAGCCCCTGCCCAGTCACACCCTCACTCTCCCCAGACCTCCCCATCTGTCCCTCAGGAGGGTTGGGGGTATCCCTTGAAGTCCCACTCTCCCTTGTCCTTTGTTGTTCAGGGCTCGGTCTCCCTTGGGCCTCTTCCCCTTCACCTCCGTCATTCTGGCCATGAGGACGGGACAGCTTCTGCTCCCAGGGCAGTTGCCCTGGACAGAAATCTTCTGCTTGGAGTGTGTTGCTTGTAGCTGTTATCCAGTGCATCTGAGAGAGGTGACTGTGGTTTATATAGCCACTGAGGAATTTCTGAATGGAGAAGGCCAGAGAGCGCAAGGGACACAGGTGGATCTCTGTCTTTGGTTCTGCTGACAGAAGAAGTTCCTGCTCAGAGTGGAGGTCCTCACACTCCCTCAGGCTTGACAGCACCACACAGTGCTCGCTACCTTACCCAGGGCTGTCCTCACACACAGGTGTTCCCACCCAGTGCTGTACCCTCCAAGCACTGTCCCCACTTAGTGATATCCCCTAATGCACTGACTCCACAGGCACTGTTCCCATCCAGAGCTCTCTGCACCAAGCACTGTCCCTATTAAGTGCTGTCCCCACCAAGCCCGACCCATAGTGTCTCCTATTTTGATTTTAACAAAATCCACACCATCTGCACCAAAGACCTCTCTGACATGACAAGCAGACCGGGGCCCTCCCTGGGCAGAGCTGACAGCCACAGACCTGTGACCCAAGGAAATGCATGGGCCCCATCCAGAACACACAGTCTCCTACGTCATTTCCTGTCTTCCCTGGCCGCCCTCTGCCCAGGTCCCTCACAGATCCTGGATCCGTTTCTTGACTCCTGCCCTGTTGCTGATCTATCGCACTGAGAACAGGCAGAGTTGATGACTCAGGTACTGGTGTTCTCAGTGACTTTTCCGGGGAGAGGATACAGGGACCCACTTGGGGTGGCACACTATGGGAAGCTATGGAGGGCTGCACATGAGAGCAGTGCCCAGAGTGAGAATCACATTCAAAGTGACACACATGATGATTCCTCTTTGACCTGGGTTGCCATCAGGAAGGAGGATTCAAGAGGACCTATGTCCTTTTGGCTAAACCACTCAGGTTACCACAGCCATAACATGGCCAGGAATCTCTTCAGTCCGGGGCTCCCCTAGTGATTAGGTGAAAATACATCCTCCCTGGGCCTCACGCCGAGCACTCACACTGGGCCTCGGTCACCCAGTCCTAGCACTTTCCAGCACGGGGAAAATCCCGCCTTACAATCTGTGCCTGTCAGGCACCTTCTCTCTGTCACCGACCCTCACCTGCCACCTTCTCAGATGGAGACTGAAGCAGCCTCTTACAGCTTTAGCTCTGGAGGCTAATTTCCAAACATGCCAAAGCATGAGCCCGGGACATAGAATGGACAGCTCTACAACTGTTTGCACCCACATGACTCGGCAGGAGTCACAGGCCCCTCAGGTCCAATCCTGGCCTCTTTCCCGCCTCTCAGCGGCTGCACAAAGTGCTGACCACATGTGGAGCCCTCTGCCCACAGACACCCTGGCCCCTTAATTGTTCCCAACCAGCAGAGCCCTGCTGGGCCTCGTGCATATTCGCTCCTGGCCTCCCCAATTTCTCGATATTCTTCCCTGGGGGGATTCTTCAGAGGCTCAGCTCCCACAAGTGCATATGTCCCCATACAAGAGCCAGGTGCCAGCGGCACTCATTAGGGGAATTGACTTCTTTGCTGTGGGTTTCCAGGTCCTAGCACAGGGTAGGAACCCAGGTGAAAGCTAGGTGGCACAATGAACAGCCTGCAGCTCATGCACACTATTTGGGAATGGAATGGAATTTTAAAAAAGCACTGCATGGGCCAGGAGAAGCCAGGTCTGTGAGGGCGCTGCCTAGCTGAGAACTTCTACTTGGGCTGCAACTGTCCTGCACCACATTTATTGGAAATTTGTGCACTACCTGCTCAAAAAAGACTCCAAACAAACATTCTGATAGATAAAATCTTTCTAAGTGTCTGAGGCATGCAAAACATATCCTTCCTTTTAGAAGTTGGGTGTCAGACATTTCAATGACTGTGGAACCTGCACCTCAAGTTCCTTATGAGTAGAAGCGTGGGAATTCCCGGGGAGAAGCTTCCTCCTTTCATGCAAGGAAGCCCAGGGGTGCCTACCTGACCCATCCACGTGCTGTTTCTTCCAATTGCTGCTGCCTGTGAGGCCCAGGTTCTGGCCATACTCGTTCCCATACCAGACCAATAGCTCAGTGCCAGGCTTGATGGCCTTGCAGGTGCGGTAGAAGATCTGCCCGTGGTACTGAAAGGCCACAAGGTTCTGCTCCTCCTCAATGCGGGCACAGTTCACATACCTGGGATTCAGGATGGAAAGGAAGGAAATAGCTGATCCCTTTCATGTCCTCATCACATCGATGTCCATCCATCCCTGGAGTAGTAGACACCGCCCTGTTGTGCACCACCCCTACTCCTGGTGGCACCTGCTGTTCTCTACTGGGTCTCTTCCACATGGCCTATGACCACTTAGCCGTGAGCTCCTTCCATTCTCCCCACCTAGGTACCTAGTGTTCCATGCCACATCCCAGACTTCACAAACACCTAGCCAAGTGTAAAACCCAGGGACGCTTTGCATTTCTAAACTGCAAATAAGTGTGGTGTGCCCCCATGGAAGTTGGTGCCAGGTAAGGATTCTGCTTTTTGGTAGCCAAACGACCCTGGCCCAAGTCATTGTGGGAGATTCCCCCATCACCTGCCCAGGGAGGCCGCCTCCTCTCCCACATGCATGTAGGCAATCATGTCTGCCTCAGTACCATGACTCAGAATGGCAGCAGTGTGTCCCTATCCCCTAGCCTCTCTGCTGAAGCAAGAGCCCCTCTCTCAAATTAATGAGGTAGTCAGCATAGGGACCTCCAACACTCCTGCATTCTACTTCTCCCCAGGCTCAGGACCATTTTCAGTCTCTAACCCCTCTCAGCCTAAAGTTCCCTTGTTGTCATTTCCCTTCCTGCTCTGCACTTGTTGAAGACACACCAAATTATAGTGAAATATTACTGCAGTAAAACCTCTTGTGTGCTCTGCCTCAGGCGCTCCACAGCGACATAGACCTCTGGTTAGAGGGAAGCCCACTTTCTAAGTGACAGAGTAGCAATCAGGGGTGAGAAGGGAAGGAATCGGTCTAGTGAGGCACAGGTGTCCTTGTGGAACCAGGAAGCTGGTATCCTCACCTCATCCAGTTGGCATGGGATGTGTCCTTGCCGTCCACGTACTTGTAGCTTTGTGTCCCCTCGGAGATCTGAGTTTTGGTTAAAGGAGTTAATGTCCTCACTTGAGAGGAGTGACAGCCACCAGCTGTACCTGAGGCTACTGTCAACCCCTCCCTTCATGCTGCTGCAGCCTGCCTGCCCGGCATCTGCAGGCAGGCGAGGAGGCCACAGAGGCTGTATTTACTCCATTTCTGTATGCCCTGCCCCAATCAGAATCTTATCCTCCACCAGGGATTTTGTTGTCCTGCCAAGGTAACTCAGGACACAGAGCTGAGCAGCTCAACCAAGCCCAGGGAGCAGAGGGACACTGGAGGGGCTCAGGGTACCAGGAGACGGGGAAGGAAGGCCCCTCACCATCCAGGCGTAACCGCTGTGGCCTGCCTCTTCGTCCTCTGTGATCTGACCCTCATAGGGGCCAAAGTGCAGATCCACAGGCAGCGTGGAGTTCCCATTCCAAACTCCGAGCCCAGCCCCTGGGATGCTCGAAGGTCCTATCCTCAGCCCAGGGGGCAGTGTATGCACTGCGCGATCCTCAAGCCCCACGTCTGCCACGCTGTCCTTCATGAACGTAGGGGGCCCATGAGTGGGACAGCTGTCGATGAAGTTGGTCTTGCACTTCTCACAATCTGAAGGGAGCGTGGTGGGGATTAGGAACTATATAATCCATGTGTATTCCTCGCTATGGGGAGCTCCGGAGTGAGCCCACCCCCCTCCCTCTGCCCTCCATTCTCCACTGCTCGTGCCTAGAGTGAGGGGCGCCTTAAGTCCAAATGACTGCGTACACACATAAATGTGCCTTGTCCTTCGGGAACAGGCCAAGAGGGTCACTTACACAAGAAGTCATCATCCTGGGGCTCGCTGACCTCCTCATATGCACAATAATTTCTTTCTCGCAGAGTGTACAACTTCTGCTCCACCACCTTTCTCTTGGCTTCTAAGGTGAACAACAATGGAAGATTTGTAGTGGGTCATCTGGGGTGTTTGTCCCTATTTCTTCAGATAACGTGAAATATCCTACCATTCAATTCCCACCCATCGGTCCCCATCCTGTAAATTCCTGCATAACCTGCAGGTCACATTTCTAGCTGTCGAGAGTCACGTGCAGCCCACAGGGCAAATAACCTCATCAGGCAGTACTAAGGATATGTGGAGCTAATGCCACAGATTCCTGTGGGGGACAACGTGCAAGTATGCATGCTTTATTTTATATTGTCCTTACTGCTCCCAGATGACAGGTGGGCTATGGGCCCTTATGCTTATTTACTGATTGGCATTTAGAAGCTTGGAGAGTCTATGAGAAGTGCTCAAGTCCTCAGGGGCCCTATGTGGCTGAGACCCAAGTGTGTGTTGGAAGCCAAATTCCCATATGCCGCTCACACTGCCCAATTGCGGCCACACAGGTCTCTCCAGCATGAGGCTCGCTCACCGAAAGTCCACATCACAGCTCTGGATCATCCACAATGTGCTTTCTAGGTGACCTGGCCTTACTTCTGAGCAGACATGCAAGTCCCCGCCCTCACCTGGCCACCGAGGCATCCATTCTGCGTCGGAATCTTCAGAGTCATCCAGTGGGGCTTGGCTAGTTCGACTTCCATGCTGTAGGAAAGCTGGCTGCAGGGCTGTCAGACCTGGGAAGGACCCAAAGCTTCTGTGTGAAGGGGAAGGACATCTTGGGAGGTGGGACAGAGGCACTGGCCATGGAAAGACACAAAGGCCAGGTGGCTCGGGAGCAGAGATGGCTTCTGTGCATGGCTAGCTCAGCTCTCAGCTCTGCCCTGAGTCCATCATTTTTTTTTCTTTTGTCAGAACTGGGGATTGAACTCAGGCCCTTGCGCTTGCCAGGGAAGCACTTATTCTACTGAGCTATCTCTCCGGCCTCCTGAGCCCAAGAACAGAGCTTCCCTGGAGCCTTGACTCCTTAGGAGAGGGGGCTGCATGCTGCCCTCACACAGAACTGTGAGACAGGGGCCTGCAGGGAGGCCGGCTTTGTGCCCTAGGCTGGGCGGGGCACAATCTCTTCTCACCTACAGAGAGCATGTCACTGCAGTTGTTTCTCACACTGTGGTTGGGTGTTTTCTGAAATTCTCCCATGTTGGCCCACTGTTCCTTAGGGACATATCTGGAAATGTCCTTGAAAGCATCTGTGACCTGGAGAAAAGACACTCTGTGTCACCTGCTAGCACAGGGCACAGACAGAGGCTCCCCTTTCTGCCAAGGTGCCTGCAAGGCCCTGCCAGGCCCAGGTGTCTCTGGGGAAGCCGACTGTCCCTCTATCCACGTTCCTGAGACCTGGGAGCATGGCTGGCCCAGCTCTCTTCTGTGTTCACTGTGAGAGGAGGCCAGTTCTCCCTGGGATTTAGCACCTCATCCCATCGGCCCGTCCCTCTGTCCCTGTGCCACCGTTGGGTGGCCTGGCCCCATCTTTCCCTGTGCTCATCTACCTTGGTCCTCTTCCTGGCTCCTGATGAGTCCTCCATTGAGTCCTCTGAGGAACTGTGGACATTCATGGGGCCTGAATACTGAGCAGGACAGGGCAAGGCAGGTCCTGCAGAAGGAAGAGCTGGGGGCTGGCTTCCAGCTGTGTCCACAGAAGGGTCAGGGGACCTCGGAGGTGACTGCTGAAACTATCGGACATGAGATCTGCAAGGGAGGATTGTGGTTCAGTTCTACTGTTCATGGAGGTGGAGGGAGCCAGCAAAGGTGTGGAGCCATAAACTGAGGCCTTGGCTTGATAAAGCACTAAGCCTGATCTGGCCTCTAACCCTAACCAAACCTATCCTAACCCCAAACCTATCTTAGCCCTTGCCTAAAACCTAACATAAAGTAAGCCTAGAACTCAGCACAACCGTACACTATGCCTCATCCAACCCCAACCCTAACCCTGTACACAACTCTAACATAATCTGATCCCACCCAAACACAACCTCAACCTTAATTCTTGTCCCAACCCTAACCCCTAAACTAAAGTAACCTAAACTCTGTCCCAAAGCTGAACACAACTCCAACCCCAGCTCCCCTAGACTTCATTCTTTCAATCCTAACTCAAACTCTACCCCAACTGCAAACCGCACTCCAGCATTAACCGAAGCTAACCCTCACCCCAACCATAACCACAACCCCAGCCCTTGCCCTTTCCCTAACACTCCTTTCCCCTTACTTGTTCTAACTGCACTGAAAAGTAGGGGTGTCCTGAGGTCCTGAAATTTTCTGATCTGGGGCCTCTGCCTTGGGTCCCTGAGTTGGGGTGCAGTGTGCAGGCTTTGGGCCCTGCAATAGGGGTCAAATGGGTTTCATGATCACCATGTGGGGGAGGTACGCTGTGGCTGAGGTTGTATCCAATCCTGAGGATCTCTGGATTCTCAGGTGGGGGTCTGGTATCCCTGTGCTGATGGAATCAGGGTCCCTGGGCTGACATGGGTTCCTCTGGGGGCCCAACACTGGGGACTCAGGCTGAGTCTGGGGTTCCTCAGGGGGCCTTGGGGTACCTTGGTGGAAGGCATGGGATTTCTGGAAGGGGTGATATGGAGGCTCCTTTGGGATTGGGCTCTTCCTGTGCAGGGTGTTTGGGGATCTCCAGGCTGAGGGAGTTGGACATTTTGTGTGGGAGATATTTGAGGAGAATGATCTGCTAGAATTGCAGTTTGTGCCCTAGCCTTCCAAGGTCAATTAAGACTCAGGACATATGAGATCTTGTACTGTAATTTCATGTAATTCAGTAGTGTCCCAAATTTTCTGATCAAGAAGATTATGGGGTCAAAGAGGAAAGTGATCGATGATGTAGAGTGTGCCTAAGGAGAGTCACATGGAGAGAAAACATTCTCTCAGGCTTTCACAGAGAGCATATTGACCAAGCAATGGCCGTGAATCCTCCACATGGCTGACAAAGGATCTACAATCTGAGGTACAGGATCTCAGGATAAATCCTGAGGGGATTTGACTGACCTTATCAGATCCAAAAGCTACAACTCTTGTTGCATAGGTCCTGCTTTACCTTGGTCTTAACCATCTAGAAAAGTATAAAAATGAAGTACAAAAAGTAAAGCCATGTTGTTATGTTTAGCTGTAGGGGACTCAGGTCTACAATTTCTGACACTGCCTGTCAAGCAGAAGACCCAATACTATTATGGGTTACTGGACTCTTTTAGAATATTTTGCTGAGTTAACACACCTATAATATTCAAATGATGGAACTAAACAAAAAAGGGGTTATATAAATGAATGTTCATTTTGTATGTATGTATTCAAAGTGGTTAGGATAGATATATAGTTACATTCTCTTATTGAATAGAGGGATTTGTTGTAATAATGTTTGTAAATAGGATATCATGTCTGCATCTTGTACAACAAATAACCACTAGGAAGACAGTATGCAGTGTGCTAATTATTGAAACTGTCCTACCAATTTGATTTGAAACTGTCTCACTGCTATTTGTCTGTCAATAAATTTATGGAAAAAAAAGAACAAAAGCTCTCACCCATGGAGTCTGTTAAAATTTGCACCAGTGCTTTCTGGGAGTGTCAGCTTTGCAGAACCAACCTGTCCATCATGCAGCAACTCCTAATGTGCAGTAACTGCTACAGGGTCCTAGAGGACCAAGGCTCCCAGCAGCAGGACACACAATCCCTTCATCACAAACGATCACTGAGAGACCCTTCCTGTGAGAACACAAAAGGAATTCATCCGTGCAGTATGAATTGAGGGTAGATCTGACCCTTCTATGGTTGTCATTCTGCCACAGAAATATGTCAGGTAACAGACTTTACAAACCAATATACTGTCTGCTATTCCAAAATGAAGTGCCCTGGAGCGCAAAGGCCTGGACTTCACCTCCGGCTTTTTGCACTTAATGGCTGGGTAAACTTCGAGATCCCCTTAACCCCACTGAAGCCCGATGTTCCCACCTATCAAAACCTTACCCAATTAAATATGCCCCTCTTTATTAGTGGTGAAAGGAAAAACGATGTGCCTTTAAAGGGGGCTTTTAAAATACATTTATGTTAGATACATAAATGTAGTGTTCCAGCAGACACTTTTTATTAATTGACTTAATACTCTGGCCAGATCTGAGGTCTTCCTTCAGAACATGCATTTTGAGTAAATAATCACATTTATTTTGAGGAAAAAGTATACCCTTTCACAATAGAAAAGATTATGAGTACTCTGAACAGAGGTTATACTACATTAGAGAAACAAGGTTAGCTGATGAGCAGTTTTATGGTCTATGACACCTTTGAAGAAGCCCTGGAATTTAATGTACATTTTTCATAAGGTGTTGCTACCAAGCAGAAAGAGTTTAGGGATTATGAAAAGTTTATTCAAATTTAAATATACAGTTGAGAATATTTGTATTGTTTGTGTCAAAACTCTTCCGTAAATGAGAGAAAAGATTTGAAATTAGCAATAATGAACAATTTTTAATAAAAAATTAATAAGTATTCTTTTTAAAAAACTGCAGTTTGTGTGGGGGTGGGGATATAGGGAGCTCAGCGCTGCAGCTCACAGATTTGGGGTTTCTCAGGTGGAGTATTTTGGGGTAACTGGGCTGAGGGACTTGAGCTCCTCGGATGGAGATGCTTGGCGATCCTCACACTGAGGGAAGTTAAGTCTCAGGGCGAGCATGCGGGGTGTTCCTCAGGACATGACTGAAGTCGTTTGGGCTGAAGAAGTTTGGGGCCAAGGAGAGGAGGTTTGCTGTCCTGGAGTCGACCCTGGACCCTGGGGTCTTGAGGTCCCCTGCCAGATGTGGAGTTGGGGTCTCTCAGGCTGAAGCGGTGGAGCTCTCTTGGGGTGAGGAATTGCAGGCTGGGTGAGGTAGGGACTGAGAAAAGCGGAGCTAGCTCAGTGCTGGGGACTTCTCACTTACCGCCAAGCCGGTCCTGACTGGGTGCGACCTTATTCTCACACTGCTGGACCGGGACAACACAGAGGCCACTTAGCTGGAGTGGGTGGACGCAGCCACTCTGTGTAGAGATAAAAAAGGCTGGCAAGCTTAGAGAAGCGCAGGGCCGGGGTTTGTCCCTTGCGCCACGTGGCGCGCGGTCGGAGCACTAGCCCCGCCCCAGGGCGGGCGGAGTTGGCCCCAGAGTCCCGGCTTGGTGGTGCACGGGAATCCTGGCATTGAGGAGGCAGAAAACAGGACGAGGACCTCGAGTCTGAGCTGTTTAGTGAGACCCTGCGACAACCAGATGCATGAAAAATAGTAATAAAACACAAAATTAAAAATGGCTGTTCCAAGACTCCAGTGGAGGAATGGAAAAGGGCGGAGCAAGGTCCTTCAGACCCTGTGCCACCCCTGTAGGGCACTGAGTATGGATTCTTCCAATTCCTCTATTTTTTTCCATTTTTGAATTTATTTTACATAAAATAAAAAAGTAGAGGCTGGGGAGATGGTTCAGTGGAATATGTGCTTGCCTGGCAAGCGCAGGGGCCTGAGTTCAATCCCCGGTTCCGCAAAAAATAAATAAATAAATGAATGAATAAATAAATAAAATAAAAAAGTATTATGTTCAAAACTTTCATAAAATTGACCACTAGGAGAGCAGTAAAGATTGTTGTGCATGTCACATATACACATATCAAAAAGTCTCACTGAATAAAAAACCAGAATGAAGGATCAAGAACAGTGGTCTGAAGCCTACTCATAGGATTTTAGGATTAAACAAATAACAAGCAGTGTGAAATTTCAGACCACAGCAGTGTTGAACACACAAAAATGATAAATACAAGAGCTTGATTTTCACATTGAAACAGTAAAAGTTACAGTTTTTTTTTAATGTATTTGGTTGTTACAGGCTGCTCAGGGTCGTAGTGACCCTCCCATTTTCAGTCTCCGCAGCATGCTCCACTATGACCTACTTGTGGCCAGCTCAGCCCACCCTGGGGGGGAGCTGGCACATCATGTGGTGCGCGGATCAAACCGTGGTCCCTGTTTCTGCCTAAGCTTGCCTAAGCAGGCACTTTAGTCTGCTGAGCTGTCTCTCCTGCCCAGTGCTTTTGTTTGCAATCCTCAATATTGCATTTTGTCAAAAGTTTTTGAGATCTATTTACATGATTGCGTGATGCTTCATTAATGTCAATGGTATGGATTCCTTTTCTAAATTTTTGTTTTATTTATTTACTTATTTATGCTTTGTACCGGCTCTCGAAGTCAGACCTCGTGCTTGCCGGGCAGGCACTGTGCCTGCTGAACTCTAGCCCGAACCCCATTTTGCTTTTGAGAGACAGGGTCTCACTCTATAATGCAGGCTGACCTTGAGTTCATTGTGCAGCCAGGCTGGCCTCAAACTGGAAGCGATCCTCCTGCTTCAGCCTCTCAAGGGCTGGGATTACAGGTGAGCTGCACAAGGGCCTGCCGAGTT
>NW_004525031.1:102676-104225 GCF_000260255.1 Octodon degus
GTGTCTGTGACATGAGGCAGACACGTGCCATCGTGGGCTCCTCAGCCTGGGAGAAATGGCCAGCTGGAGCTCTGCAGTTGTGGTAAAGACCCGCGTTCTGTGTGCTTACACTTTCTGTGTAAGACTGAAAGAAAATCTTGGGAGAACAGAGTCCATGATGAAATGCAGTAGTCCCAATTCTGTAATCCTGCACGAGTCAACCAATCATAACATAAAACTGAAGATATAAACAAGCACAGACTATACCTGCTACTTCATAAAACACAGACTGGTTTTCTCTGGTTTAGACAGGCTGTCTGTCTACTGAGCATGACGCTGAACTCTCTATCTAGCCCATGTTGCTCTCGACTCCACCCAGATCCTCCTGCTGCAGCCTTCCATGTGCTGGGATTACAGGCCTCTGCAGTGCCGCCTCCAGATAAACATGGGATTTGCCCAGGACTGGTTGGGAGGGGCTGAAGCTGGAAAGCCATGACGTGTGCAGGACAAAGCAGGCCTGAGAACATGGGAGCTCCTTGCAGCAGGCTGGTGCAGCTTGCTAACGGATTTCTGTGATGAGAGGTTGAGCTTAAGAAGCTCTCTAGGGCATAAATAAATGCTCTCCTGTTTTGGGGCAGTTCTCCTTTGCTCAAGAGAGGGAGAGAATCTCCACCTGACCTGCGATCGTCTCTTGTCTGTTGTTGCCCTATTATCACTGCAGTTCCTACCCAGGGAACACTGAGAGCCCACCTCGTCCCTACAATCTGCGGCATTAGCACTCACACAATTAGTAGCATCACACTGTGCATCAAATCCCAGCATCATATTTAGGAAGTTCCATGTCTGAGAAGGCCCAGCAATGAGTGCCTGAGCCTTGGGGAGGACATGTTGAAATGAGCCATGAAAGAATATTGATTTATGATAGAGCTCCTATGTGATAAAATAGTACAAATCCCAATGAATAGAGGAGGCAGGGAGAGACAGGGCCAGTTTCAGTCTTCATATGCCTTGCATGATAATGAAATTAGCTGTTGAAAAGACAAGAAAAAGTGGACTACTTTGAGGATGCACAGTGAAATATCTTTTAAAAGTGAAGAAAAGTGTTTCTAAGAAAATCATGAAGTTATCAGAATTAGAGAGATTAATCAAAACCTGTGTAAATCCTAGGATTAGAGAATGAAGAAATGAAAAACAAAAAGTTGAGGCAGGTTAGGCAAAATGAATTTGTATATCATGTAAAAAGTGAGCACATAAGAAATAAACGTGAGGGGCCAGGACATAGCTGAGCAAGCATAAGGTCCTGAGTTCTTCTGGTTAAAAAAAAAGAAAGAAAGAAAATAAAAAGAAACATTTACTTGAAGAGAAAATATCTAACAGAACAGAAGATCCATGACTTACTCTAAGGAAATAGACAAAGGAAGAGGAATTGTGGATAGATAAATAAGTTAGTAGACTTATGAAAAAAACAAAGGATCGGGTGGCACACTGCCCAGCCATGCCTTATACTTTGGGATATTCCAAAGTCTACACACCACTGAGCTTGTTCCAAATTCCACAAAATACAAGTGCT
>NW_004525031.1:105985-107596 GCF_000260255.1 Octodon degus
TGTGCTGCCAATAGAAGTGACATCTGTGCATGGAACATGCTGTTGTTGTGTGTGCAGACTCCACTGGGAGTGACAGGCGAAGCAAAGCTCTTTTGTGTGGAACGGTTCTCCCGACCTTTTCATTGTAGTTCATACAGGACGTAGTCCTGAATGTTTCTTTTCAGTTTTTCTAGCAAGTATGCAGCTGATATGAAAATGATGTTTATCTCAAATACCCAATGTATATTAGGAATCCAATAATTTAATTTATTGATATTTTAAGTTCCAGTTTAAAGTGTGAATGTGATAAGAACCTCATGACAAACAGCAAAACCACTGAGATATCAAGGAATTCCAAGCAGATGCCCAGGAAAGCAAACACATGAGCTGTACATGCAGGCAGTACGTGAGTATGGAGCATGCTGTGGGCCTGTGAGGAGACTGCCCCGCTGTGTCCATTGAGGTCAGTATTTTATTTTAAAATTGTTATAGGCATTTGCATTATAGTTCATCTAAAAATTTATTTGTATTGTTCCCTAGGCTTAGAACACCAATAAACTGTCAATGTTTCCAACAGGCAATGTTGAAATTTTCTTTTTGCAGTTTTTGTGGTTCTAGTGAAGCACAAATGAACATCAACACAGGCTGTCTTTTCATTTTCTTCACTGTGAGGCTTTGCATTGGGATTGGTGACTCGCATGACTAGCGGGGCTGCTCTTTCAACGACGACCTTGAGAATCTTAGAGGAGACATTGTGAGCAGTCGCTGAGCAGTATTACTTGTTGTACATCAGCCGCACCTCCACCTACGAACACTGTGCTTCAAGAACTCCTGGGAGCTGCTGGCTGCATGTGCTTTGTCTTTCTGTTACTTGCATAACCTATGTTGGGCACCAAGATCTGGGCCGTGAACCTTCTCCACACCCTGTTGTCGATGCCTCTGGGTTTCGGCCAGTTGCGCTTAATTTTGACATTTCTTCCTGTCTAATGCCAGATGAACTGCTTGGTCCACTTTCTGATGATCTTGGGCTTCACAAGAAGTGTGAGTGCTGCCATGGTGCCAAGTTGGAGATGGCTGCTCAATGTTGATAATTTTGATGCTTTTTTATATGAACTCAGTAAATACTAAAAATTTAAAAACAGAAATGTCAAGGTTCATGTGTCCTATAATGAATGAATGAAAATAAATGCATTTTGAGACTTTGTGCCCACTTTTAGGGAAGCCTATTGGTCATTTGGGTTTTGTTTTGTTTTGTTTTGTTTTGTTTGAGTAGAGGTTTCACTATGAAATAGGCACTAGCCTAGTACTCACATTCTGTGAAATGCTAGCACAAACTCAGTGATGCTCCCGCGGCAGCCTCCTGAGTCCTGGTGTCACAGGTTTGCCCACCACGCCTGGCCTTATGTGTCTTTCCTTGCTGCCATGGCCTCACTTACTACTGGCCAACGTGAGCATCTTATCCTGCAGAGCTGCACCAAACTGGCCAAGTAGCAGTGACCCAAGTGATCCCGATGTGCCTCTGGGGCATCTTGAGAACCGCATGAGAGTCAGCTAAGTGAACCAGTCTGGTTGCTCTGACAGGATCAGCCAAGCCTAGCAGAGGGGGCTGCTTGTGAGAGTGCAGCAAAGGGC
>NW_004525031.1:108666-109946 GCF_000260255.1 Octodon degus
GGCGTCGCAGCCACGTCAGAATGTCCTGCGAGGCCTTGCAAATGCTGCTGCTCCCGCCTCTCCCCAGCATCCCATCCGTGCCTTCACCCTGGGTTCTCCTCCAGGAAGTCACTGCATTAGAGGAACTCCCTGAACACGAGGAACCAGACCGCAAACCTTGTCATGACCATGGTCACATGAGATTTTCCAGATGTTCTATGCAGTTCTATGTCAGGGGACAGAATGTTAGGGGTGATGATCCCAGAGGGGAGCATTTATCGTGGCTCAGCTCCTGTGCTCTTCCTCCTAGCACAGACGAAGAGAATCCTGGAAAGCTATTCCAGGCAGCTGTTAAGTAGCTGGGTAGGGAACTGCGCAACCATCAGCAATCTTCCCATCGCTGTGGTCCGGCAGAGGCTAAAAGGGAAACAAAGGCCTCTCAGGAAAGAAGCCAAGACTTCACAACAAGATTAATGTGCTGTGTGCAGGACCCCATGTTTGCCAAACTTCTCCCTGTTACTCAAAGGCCAAAAGAAGCTACAGAGAACTGCTCCAGGCCTAGGGGAGGGAAGAAAGACTGCATGGTTGTTCCCACTTGCTAGGTTAATGTCATGGCTTCCTGTGGAACGAGGACCAGCATTTGTAATGAAAGACAAGTGAAAAGGTGAGGGTAACCTGCCTACCTCTGAGCTGTGTATTTCCTGTGCAGCATGGTGGTGCCTGCATCTCCTCCTAGTGCTCAGGGGGCTGAGCCCTGAGGATCACAAGCTGGAGCCCACTGTGGGAACTTAGTGGGAGCCTGTCTCAAAGCATTACAGAGATGGCTGGATGTTTTGCTCACTGCACAGGCCCTGTGCCAACGTCTGCCCTCACGAAACAATACAAGCCCATGGTCCTTTCATTGTGTGTATTGTTCATAAGCAAAGAAAGTGCCTCGAAGCACACACTGGTATTTGCTTACTGGCTTGCTTTCTAACAGCATTGGGAAAATGTGCACTGATATCTTCCATTGATTAGAAAAGGCATCAAAGGATAACTTGGATTTATTAAGGATAGGGAGAAGAGACATGGACAGGTATGTGGAGAAAAGCAAATGTTCTTCTTGGCTTCCATAAGAGGGTGGATCCAGTGGTCCCAAAGGACACACCTGTCTGAGCATTCTCATTTCTTTATAACAGTTTCCTTGGCATACGTGTTTAATATGTCCATGCCTTCTGCTTGACTTTGTTGATTTTATGAAAATTTTACAATTCAGCTGCATTATAATTAATTAATTTATTTATTTTCTTATTTAGTTCAGG
>NW_004525031.1:126753-127343 GCF_000260255.1 Octodon degus
AACAGTGTCTCTGGCATTTGTCATTAGCTTACTCCTTGATGTTACCATTCTTTCTGGGGTGAGATGGAATCTCCGTGTTGTTTTAATTTGCAATTCTTGAACGATCAATAATGTTGAATATGTTTTCATATATTTACTTGCCATTTGTATTTTTTCTTTGAGAAGTGTATATGCATATCAGATGCCTATTTTGGGATTGGGTTTTTGAATTTAGGGGGGCCTTATTTTTCAACATTCGTTGTATGTTCTAGATAGGTCTTGGTTAGAGGGATAGTCCACTATAAATTTCATGCTGGTTGGGTTTTTTCTTACTCTGTTGGAGATTTGCTTTTTTTTTTATTGAGCTGCCTTTATTTTTTATTTTGTATTTTTTCATAATTTTATTGAGAAACAAATAGCAATGAGATTTTCTTTTTTAAAAAATAATATTATTGAGAAAGAAATAGCAATGAGACAGCTTTAAAACTGATTAGTAAGACAGTTTCAATAATTAATACATTGCCAGTTAAGCGGAAGACCCAATACTATTATGGGCTACTGGACTCTTTTAGAATATTTTGCTGAGTTTACACACCTATAATATTCAAATA
>NW_004525031.1:127614-133288 GCF_000260255.1 Octodon degus
ATATTGTTGTCTTCCTAGTGGTTACTCATTGTACAAGATGCATACATGATTTCCTTTTTATAAATACTATTAGAACCAATCTTTCTATGCATTGAATTAAGAGAAAGTAGCTTTATATCTATCCCATTTTGAATATGTGGATACAAAATGGTCGTGCATTTGTATCCCCTTTTTTGTTTAGTTTTGTCAGAGAAGGGTATTCCGTTGTCATTTATATGTTGTAGGTGAACGAATTCAGCAAAATATTCCAATATACTCCAGTAGTCCATAACAGTAGTGGGCTATCCACAGGACTGGCAATGTTAGAAGTTGTTGACTTGAGCCTTCTGCAGCTCAGCATACTAATATGTCTTTACTTTTTATACTTTGTTTTTATACTTTTACGCTGGATGGTTAAGACCAAGGAAAAACAAGACCGACATAACAAGAAATGTAATTTTTGTATCTGATAAGGTCAGTCAAATCCTCTCAGAAATTATCCTGAAACCCTGTAGTGCAGTATGTAGATCCTTTGTCAAAATTAGCCACGTGGATGAGTCACAGCCATTGCTTGACCAATTTGCTCTCTGTGATAGCCTGAGAGACTCTTTTCTCTCTATGCGACTCTCCTTAGGCACACTCTAAATCATCGATCACTTTCCTCTGTGGCTCCATAATTGGAGATTTGCTTTGAAGCAGAAACTTTTCAATAAGATGAGATCCTGGGGCTGGCTAAATAGCTCAGCAGGTTAAAGCACCTTCAAGCAGGCACAGGGGCCACAGGTTCAATCCCCGGGACTGTTGTGCCGGCCCCACCCTTTGGACACAATAAGATGGTGAATGAGACTAGGCAAAATAGTGAGCACCTGTCATCTCACCTCTTGGAAGGCTGCAAACAGGTGGATCCCTAGGAGCCCAATCTAGTAGTGAGCCCTTGAAAAGCCTCTACACTCTTCCCTAAAAAAACAAAGAAAAGAACAAACAAACAAAAAAATGAAAAAAAAACTAAGATGAGACCCCTGCTGTGGATTCTTTGAAGTATTTCCTGCACAGTTTGGCTTTTGTTCATGTACTCTTTTCTTACCCCAATGTCTTAAATATTTCTACCTACATTTTCTTCCAGAAGATTTAGTGTTTCTCTTTTAATATTTAAACTTTTTTGTATTAAGAGAGGGTGTACAGGGTATACAGGGTCTCACTGCATAGATCAGGCTCATAGTGATCCTCCTGTTTACATCCTCCCAAGTGCTGGGATTACAGGCACACACCACCACACACAGTCTCAGATGCCATCTCAGCACGCCCCAGGGCTAGGGCTGGCTTGGATGGCCTAAGAATTGGCCTCCTGGTCTCTGTGTCTGTCTAAGCAGGCATTTTAATCTGCTGAGCTATTTGGCAATCCCTTTAATATTTCAATATTTGATGCATTTGAACTTTAGCTTTGTACATGATGATAAGCATGGGTCTCCTTTCAGCCTTCGGCATGGAGAAAGCCAGTTTTTCCGGCACCATTTCTTAAAGGGACTATCTTTCTTCCAGAGAGCCCGTTTGGCCCCTTTATCAAAGAAGAGGTGGCTAAATGTGTTTGTAGTTGTGTCTGTATCTCTAATCTGTTCCACTGATCCTCAGGTCTGTCTCTATGCCAGTACCATGTGATTTTATCACAGTAACTTTATAGTATAATTTCAGGTCAGGGCTTGTGATACCTCCTGCCTTTCCTATGTTTCCCCGGAATGCTTTTGATATTCTGGGTGTCTTCTGGTACCAAATGAATTTGAGGAAAATTTTCTCTAGCTCTGTGAGGTATACTAATGTTATTTTAATTGGGATTGCACTGAATCTGTATAGCAGTTTTGGGAGTATGGCCATTTTCACAATGTTGTTTCTTCCTATCCAGGAGAGTGGAATATTTTTCTATCTTCTCAAATCCTCTTCAATCTCTTTTCTCACATTAGAGTAATTTTCACTGTGTAAGTCTTTTATATCCTTTGTGAGACTGATTCCTAAATATTTCATTTTTTGATATTATTGTGAGAGGCATGGTTTCCCTAAGTTCTCTCTCAGTGTGTTTATTTCTTGTGTACAAAAATGCTACTGATTTTTGGGTGTTGACTTTGTATCCTACTACACTGCTGAATTTGGGGATTAAATCTGCAATACTCTTGGTGGAGGTATCAGGGTACTCTATGTAGAGTATAGGAAAATAATGATAATTTCACTTCTTCTTTTTCAATCCTTATTGCTTCTATTTCTCTCTTCTGTCTAGTTGCTATAGCTAATGTTTCCACCACTATATTGAGCAGGAGTGGAGAACGTGGACATCTTTGTCTTGTTCCTGATTTTAAAGTGAAGGCCTTCAGTTGTTGTCCATTTAGTATCATGTTTGCTGTTGGTTTCTCCTAAATGGCTTTTATCAGGTTGAGATATAGACCATGTATTCCAATTCTTTTTAGGGTTTCTATGATGAATGACTGTCAGACTTTGTCAAAAGCTTTTTCTGCACTTATTGATATGATCGTGTCATGTTTGCTCTTGGTTCTTTTGATGTGGTGTATTACATTTGTGGATTTACATATGTTGAACAATCCCTCCTCCCCTGGAATTAATTGCACTTTACCATGATGTATAATGCTCTTGATGATTTGCTGTCTTGTGTTTGCTAGTATTTTATTGAGGATTTTTGCATCTATATCAATTGGACAGATTGGCCTGTAGGTGTCTGTTTTAGTTCGGTCTTTCTCTGGTTTTGGAATCAGAGTAATATTTTCCTCCAACAATGAGTTTGAGAGAATTGCTTCCCTTTCAATTTCATTGAAGAGTTTGAGAAAAGTTGGCATTAGACCTCTAAATTTTTTAGAATTCTGCTATGAATCCATCAGGACCTGGGCTTTTTTTTTGTTGGTATGCTTTTTATTACATTTTCAATTTTGTTTTTCATTATTGGGTTATTCAAAATGTGGATATCTTCTTGACTCAACTTCAGCATTTCATATGTATCTAGGAAATGGTACATTTCCTTTGTGTTTTCCATCCTGTGAGAGTAAAGATTTTGGAAGTACGTATTGATGATCTTCTGAATATCTCTAGGGTCTCTAGTGATTTCATACTTTTCCTTTTTTATTGCATGAATTTGAGTTTGACAAGGGGTTTATCAATTTTATTTATTCTGTCAAAATCCAACTCTGATTCATTTAGTCTTTGTATTTTTTCTTCATCTCCAATACATTAATTTCTGCTCTAATCTTTATAATTTCCTACCTTATTTGGGCTTTGGTTTGACTTGTCCTTTTTTTCTAGGAACTTGATGAGCAGCATAAGATCATTTATTTGGGCTTGTTCTGTCCTAATGTGCAAATTTACTGCTACAAGTTTTCCTCTTACAACTGCTTTCATTGCATCCCACAGGTTTCAATAAGTTGTATCTACATTTTTGTTTGGTTATAAAATATTTCTTAATTTCTTCTTTAATTTCATCTGTAACTCACTGGTTGTTTGGGAGGTTGTTATTTAATTTCCATGTGTTTATGATGTTTTTGTAGTTAATTTTGTCAATAATATCCAGTTTTATTGCACTGTGATCAGATAGTATACATGGCATAATTTCACTTGCTTTGAATTTACTAAAGAGTGTTCTATGTGCTAGTATATGGTCTATTTTGGAAAATGTCCCCTGCACATGCGCGAAGAATGTGTATTCTGTTGTTGCTGGGTGAAACACTCTAGAAAGGCTCCCAAGTCAATTTCTTCACAAGTTTGATTTAGTTCTGTTATTTCTTTCCTGATTCTTTGTCTAGTTGATCTAGTTCTTTGTCACAGTGGTGTGTTAAAATCCCCCACTACTATTGTATTATTGCCTGTTTGATTTTTCAAGTCTGTTAAATTTGTGTTATGTAGAAGGGTGCTCCTGCATTGGCTGCATATATATTTATCATTGTTAAATCTTCTTCTTGCAGGTTTTCCCTTAACAATTATGTAGTGACCTTCTTTATCTCTTTGGATGATTTTTGGTTTGAAGTTGACATGGTCAGCATCCAGGATAGATAGCCCTGCTGTTTTCTGATTTCCTGTCACATGAAGGATCATTTTCCATCCTTTGACTTGTAGTCTGTGAATTTCCTTTTGAGTTAAATGTGCGTCTTGCATGCTGCATATTGTTTGATTTCGTTTCTTAATCCACTCTTTTAGTCTGTTTCTTTAAATTGGTGAACGGAGGTGTTTTACATTGATGGTTATAATTGACATGTTTTAACTTATCTTTGTCATGTTATTTTCCTGTTATATGATCCATAATTTTTCCCTCTTTTGAATTACTCACTCTGCTGGTGGGTTCCTTTCTGTTATTGAAGTTGTAATCACTTCTGTCTCTTTCTAGAATATCTGTCGGTACTCTTTGTAGGGTTGGTTTGTTGTCGTGAATTTCTTCAATTATTCTGTCATGGAAAGAGGATATTTCACCATTGAATTTGATAGATAGTTTTGCAGGGTACATCAGTCTGGGTTGGAAGTTATTTTCTTTCAGGACCTGAAATATTTCACTTCAGTCTTCTTGATTTGATGGTCTGTGTCGAGAAATCTTCTGTGATTCTGACATGCTTTCCATGGTAGGTGATCTGGTTCTTCTCTCTAGCAGCTTTTAATATGCTATTCTTTTGCTGAACTTCTGAGATCTTGTTGATCATGTGTCTAGGTGTGGATTTTTTGTGATCATGGGTGTGTGGAGTTCTATATGCCTCACTTATCTGCATGTCAGGTGCATTTCTCATGTTCAGAAAATTTTCTGCTAGTACTTCTGCAAAGTCTTTTTATGTCAGTTGTGCTATCTCCTGCACCTTCCTTGACACCCATTATTCTTTTTTTCTCTGCATTTTCAGGAAAGGTTCCGCAGGGTGTTCAGGGTCTCACTACTAGATTGGGTTCTAGTAGTGACTCTTGCATTTACAGCCTCCCAAGTGCTAGAATTACAGCTGTGAGCCACTATGCCCAGTCTCATTCACCATCTGAGCACAGCCTGCAGGTGGGGCTGGCATAGCAGGCTCAGGCAGACCCCCATTATTCTTATATTATTTTTCTTTCATTGTTTTGTAGCTGCTGAATCTTCTGGTTCCTTGTAAGTTTTAAAAGGTCTTTTATTTTACGTTCTTTACCTACAACACTATCTTTCAAGTCTGAAAGTCTGTCTTCAGTTTCATTCAAGCATTTTGCCTGCTTTCAGTGGAGTTCTGAATATCCTGGATATCTCTTTGAATCTGTTTCATGCATCCTAGTTCTTTCCTTTATTGTTCATTCAGAGTTTCCATCATTTGCCTATTCTGCACTATTTGTCTACCTGTGTCCTCTTTAGCTGTGCTGAGCAATTCTTTCATGATTGTTGTCCTTTCTTTTTGGACCTGAGAGATTATTTCTGCTCTTATTTCTTCTATAGCCTGATGGACTTGTTTCTTTACTTCAGTTTTGACCATTTCAGAGATTCCATGTGTATGATTTCCAAGTTCTTGTATGTCCTTGTCTCCTGGATTTGTTCTGGGTGGGCTAGAGGATTGAGACTGCATTTTGCTTCTGCCTTTTGCCATTTTTGAAGCTCTCTATAATCACCCAGATAGAGCCCTGCAGACCGCTCAGAGTCTGCCAAAGTTCTTAAATGTCCAGGAAAGCTCCATGCCTGCTCTCCCTGGGCCCATAGAGCGCAGCTCTCCTG
>NW_004525031.1:133602-139306 GCF_000260255.1 Octodon degus
AAGACAATTTATGAGTTTGTATGTAATTTGATTATTCTATTAATTCTGCTGATACTACTTTAGCTAAGAAAGTGACAGTCACATCCAAAATAAATCCTCATTACATTTCACAGAGAGTAGCTGTCTTCAGGATTTTTTTTTTTGCAGCCTCATGATGCCTTCAGGGCAGTTTTGTTTTGGCTTAGGGACTCAGGGATCAAACCACAGCATCCCGAGCCTCACTGTTTTGTTTAAGCAGGCACTTAAACAACTGAGTTAATGGGCAGGCCCCCAAGGAACAGTCTTTAGGTAGTTGTTTTCTTTAAGTAAGACCTAACATAACAAGAATATAGGCTTCAGGGTTACTGCATCTGTCACTAAAAAAGAAGCTTGTACCCAAGTTAAACAATTCAACATAATAGAAAAGACCTCTTCCTCGAATATTTTCCTTTTTAAAACATAAGAGCTATATAACACGTATTTATTTCTGCTTATCTTATGATTATAATATCAAAACTAATGGTATTAATGCTTCATAAAACATCAACAGAAGAATATATGAAAGTATTTTTTTCAAATACACATGTGAATAACATAAAGCACTGTTTTCATTTGTCAAATTGTATGTATGGGATTTTGTACATGACAGAACCCTGGATCTTTCCTTTTGTGTGTGTGTGTGTGTGTGTGTGTGTGTGTGTGTGTATGTGTGTGTGTAACCGGGGATTGAACTCAGGCCCTTGTGCTTGCCAGGCAAGTGCTTAGTCTACTGAGTCATCTCCCCAGCCCTAGATCTTTCCCTTAACCATAATTTTTCCCCAAAGGTGGGAAGAGGCCATATCCCTGTACGATATATGCTGGGCACGAAACATGGCCATTTTGCTGCCATACTGTTGATTCTGCTTGCCAAGAAACAGGACATTTTTCCATTCTCAGGAGTCCTCATCAATCTCTGTTTTCAAGTCTGCCAAAGTTCTTTTTTCCCCCATAATTTTACTAATAAATAGCAATGAGACAGTTTCAGATCAAATTGGTAGGAGAGTCCCAATAATTAACACATTGCATACTGCCTTCCTGGCGGTTGTTTGTTGTACAAGATGCAGAAATGATATCCTATTTACAAACACTATTAGAACAAATCCCTTTATTCATTGAATTAAAGGAATGTAAATGTATATGGTGCCAGGGCAGCTCCGCACCTGTGCCTCCATTGTATATTCCTCATGTTCCATTTCTTTTGGTTTTACTATATCTATTGTACCTTCCATATTTTATTTATTCTTTCAGGTTCAGGGAGACAATACAATGTTTACAAATGTGAGTCTAACTTATGTCACTTATGACTGTAGCCTCTAGTTGTATCCATGTACCTACAAATGCCTCCTCAAGTTTGTCTTTCTTCATAGATGAGTAATATAAAAATGCAAACAACTTTTTCATCCATTGCTCAGGAGATGGGCATTTGGGTTGTTTCCAAGATGCGGTTATGACAAATTGTGCTGCTGTGAAGATGGGTGCATATATATCGCTGTGGTATGATGTTTGCAGTCATTTTGTAGAAATACTCAGAAGGGCAATAGCTGGGTTGAGTGGGAGTCCCAATCCTCATAGGCTGAGGAGCCTGCTCCACTATAAATCATGCCCATGGGTTGGTGAGATACCTCAGTGGTCTAAAGCGCCTGCTAATGCAAGCTTAGGCAAGCACGGGGACTGCAGTTCAATCCCCAGCACTACATCTGTAGTTCCCTTTACATTAAAAGGCATCCTTTCAGGTGGCCACAAGACAGCAGCAAAAGTAAGTAGCTACCTTCCTTAGGAAAGCTTCATCGGGTATTACATTGCAATGCACTCTTCAACTTGGCCGCAGGAGGGGAGCAAATGCAAACAATTACATCAGTAAGATCATTGTTTACATTCAACGGCAGTCTTTATTTTCGCCACCAGATGGCAGCAAAAGCACACTAATACAGAAAGAGGAGCCTTCTTTCAATTCAAAATGCATTCTTCTATTTCAACACAAGATGGCAGCAGAGGCATATTTAAAATACTGTAGCATGCAAGGCCTTAAATATTGTTTATTAGTCCGCATGGAAAAGGATTCTTCCGTTTGTCCACTGTATGGCAGCAGACACTCATCAGAAATGAGGAGAGAAAAGCCATTTTAACATTATTTGGAGTGAAACTGAACCTTGCTGTGAAAGGCTCATTTGAGTTTTGACACAATATTTGCATGAATTATTCATAAAGTTGTTATTGCTTCTGATCAAATAAATATGTATTTATTGTGTATTGGGTGGGAAACAGGCACAAGTTGCTTACTGAATCAGATATGGACAGCGTCCACAGTCTGACATTATCTGCATGCACATAGGTAAGTGTTGAAAAGGAGAAGCTACACAGGAATAAATCAAACGACAGCAGGCATGGTCGTGCATGCAAGCAAAACTAGCCCTTCGGAGGATGGGGCAGGATGATCGGTGTGAATTCTAGCCCAGCCTGGTCTAAACAGTGACTTTAAAGCTAGCATGAACAGCATAGCAACACTGTCTCAAGAACAAGAACAAAAACAAAGCAAAACAACAACAAAAATAAATCAAATGATGCAAGGCATGCAATGCTTTTCTTTTCCATTTCTTCTCTTCACATACAGGGGATTGAACTCAGGCAATTGCACTTGCCAGGCAAGTGCTTATGGTCCTGGCTGTACCTCTGGATGCATGTTTTTCTTTTTCTTTTCTTATCTTTTTTTGTGCAACTGTTTTCTAATCTCCACGCTGGGGCCTGGGATATAGCTCAGTAGCACAGCACTTTCCTGGTAAGTGCAATTTCTTGTGCTTGGTTCCACAAAAATTCCAAAAACACAAAAAACACACAAACTCACATCTGTGGACATTTTTCTGACTAATTTGATGAGTTGGGAAGGGTGAAAAGTGCTTATCTCGAAGTTTGTTTACATTTTCCATTTTGGCTATGTTACAGTTTGTGTTTACTGTCCCCCTAAAGCCTCATGCTGTCATTGGGGAGGGCTTCCAGAGTTGGTGATCAGTGCATGGTCGAATGCCAGGATTATGGGTGTGAGTGCTACGTGCACCCTGGGGCTGATAGCCTGAATATCACATGAGGGAAGGACATAGTTTCGCTAGCCACAGCAGCAGCTGCAGCTCCTCCCTTTGCTCCTTACCGTTCTCTACCACAATCAACGGCTGTCCTCTGCCTTGTGCCACTCTGCCAGGGTGCCAGTCGGGTACAGACTGAAACCTCTGCTGGCTGTGAGCTAAGTAAACATTTCCTACCTTAATTTTGGATGCTGGGTATTTTGTGCCAGTAAGGAGGGAAGAGTAACTGAGATGGGTGTTTCCTTCAAATTAGCACATGTTCCATTCATGAAACGTTCTGAGAGAAGTAGTACCATCGCCTGATACATTACTCTCCAATGATGATGATAGTTTATGGCCCTCGTATGAATTGCTGAATTATTATGGTGGTCTTTTGTCTCATATGGCTGAATCCCCAAAACAACAGCTCACCTTCCCAATGACCACTTCTCCCTTCTGCACCCCTCCAGCCCTGGGTACAACTTCCTTTGACCTTTCCTGCCCACACAAGAGAACCTCCAATCAGCTCCTTATACATCACTAAACCCACCCCTAAATCTCGGTCCCTAGCAAAGTCCGCAAAGTCTCAGGCTCCCCACCTCAGGTCAGAGGATCGGCCCATCTCCTGACCTTGGTCCTCTCCGTGTGTTTAAAGTTAATAAAGGCTTTCTCTGCCCCTTTTCTGCTACTCTGCTGCACTGCTACCATCTCCATCGCTGTTGCCTCTAAAACCTGTCATTTTTGGTGCTGTGACCTGGAATTGTGAGTAGTGTGGTTCCCGGGGCATCCTCTGCCCCAGTTTGGAGCTCCTTCACTGAACCGCCTTCTGTTTCTGCTTTTGCCTCTGTTGCCTGCGTTGTTAGCTCACGTTCAACAGCGGCCAGTCTCAGTGCTCACTCATGAGCCCAAAACTACAGAGGTCTTACTCATCTTTCCTCTTGTCTCATCTCATATTGAAACTGTGAGCTCACATTGGGGACCCTCCCCATTTTCCTCAGCCATCTGGTTCCAGGCTCCTCAATTTTTCTAGTGACAACTGATAAGGTGAGTGTTGGCTCCTCTCCCTCATACTCACTCCAAGACAAAAAGTGAAAGCTTTCTGGCAGGAAGTGATGTTGAGTTTTTGTCCTAATGTTTGTCTCATGTTAATTCGGTCATTATGGGAAACGCTCTTCCCGTCCTCCAAAGCACATGCCACTGGGTTGGCTTATAAAGAACCTCAGCACCCTCAGAATAGAAGAATATCTCAAACCCAAAAGACTAATTTTTAAATTCTACTATCTTAACAGCAAATGGCTAGAAATCTCTTAAAAGCCTTTTTAACTCTAAAAACACGTCCTTCCCACCTTCTTCCCTCTGCTATCCCCCTGCCATATCCAGCAGTACTACCTACTCCACCCCTCAGGTGGAAACTGTATTGTCAGTGTCTTCTGAGTGCATCTTTACTTACTCCACCTTCTTGTAGTAAAATCTCTGCCCTCAGCTTCCACCTCCAGCTCCCATGTAGATTCCACCAGATCCCTTGTAGATTCTGTTGCCTCTCTCTCCTCCTCCATATTGAAAACTCAGCGCACAGGGAAATTATAGAAACAATACCTTTTACAATAGCACCGAGGAAAATGAAATACCTTGAAATTAATCTAACTAAAGAAGTCAAAGACCTTTTCAAGGAAAATTACAGTACTCTTAAAAAAGAGATCATAGAGGATTTCAGAAAATGGAAAGATATCCCATGCTCCTGGATAGGAAGAACGAACATTGTGAAGATGGCCATACTCCCAAAATTGATGTACAGATTTAATGCAATCCCTATCAGACTACCACCGACATACCTCACAGAGGTAGAGAAATCTTTCCTAAAATTTATCTGGAACCAAAAAAAAACCTAGAATAACAAAGGCAATCCTGGGCAATAAAAACAAGGCAGGAGGCATTACAATTCCTGACTTGAAATTATACTACAAGGCTACTGTGATAAAATCAGCATGGTACTGGCAAAGAAATAGACCTGAGAAGCAATGGAATAGATTAGAAGATGCTGAAGACACTATGAACACACTCAGCCACCTTAACTTTGACAAAGGGGCCAAACATACTCACTGGAAGAAAGATAGCCTCTTTGACAAATGGTGCTGGAAAAACTGGCTCTCTATATGCCAAAAACTAAAAGTTGACCTGGGTCTATCTTCCTGTGAAGAGTGTGTGTTCATCTCGGATGCCCATTTCTGTACTTGGTCTTTAAATTTTGGGGCCCTAGTGGTTTTTAGTTCTTTATAAATTCTAGAGAGTAGACCTTTCTCCGATTGTCTATATTAAATAGGAGAAGTGATAGAAGACATCTTTGTCTTGTACCAACTGGGTCTATCACCATGCACTAAGTGAAAGTCAGAGTGGATTAAAGACCTAAACATTAAAACAGAGACACTAAATCTCCTGGAAGAGAAAGTAGGAAGAACCCTTGAAGACATAAGGGTACACAAAGACTTCATGAACAGAAATCAAATCGCATGGGAAATACTTAAAAGAATTAACAAGTATTTGTTACTTGTTGGACCACCTCTAATTGAGAAGTTTTTGTATGTCAAAAGAAATTACCGAGACCCAGTCCTAGCCCAGGTCCGGTGAGTGTG
>NW_004525031.1:146800-147425 GCF_000260255.1 Octodon degus
GGCCCCATGTGAAAGCATCTTGACCCAAGGCAGGCACAGTCCCCTCAAGGAGTAATGGCCTTTGGAGTTAAAGTAAAAAGGGGAACCTGTAGGAAGCCATTAACTGGTATCCATTTTATAATAGTGTCAGCCATTTTCTTAAGTTTCTATTCCCCTGCTTAGTTAAGTTTATGGTCCTTCTCACCTTGCCCATTCCCCATGAATCACGTGCTATGCCCCAGAGGTGACACCTTCCCCCGTTGCCTAGATACCTGCTGCCCCCCTAGAGCCGAGACTTCCTCATTCCTACACCCCCCTATATATACTCAGCACCTCCCCTGAATAAACAAGAGTTGATCAGAATCCTGTCTTGTCTCCATTCTTTGTGTCTCCTGTCCCTTCTCATCCCCACTCCCCCTCTAGGGTCCACTTTGACTAACCCGTGGGTGGGGACAAATGTCCATTTTGTATCTGTGTATTCAAAATATTTAGGATAGATACATAGCTACATTCTCTTAATTCAAGGAATACAGTGATATGTTCTAATAGACTTTGTAAATAGGATATCATGTCTGCATCTTATACAACAAATAACCACTAGGAAGGCAGTATGCAATGTGTTAATTATTGGAACTGTCCTACCAAT
>NW_004525031.1:147955-156517 GCF_000260255.1 Octodon degus
TCTTTCACATGAACTTTGAAATGCAGACTTAAAAGCATGCTTTCTCCTGAGTTACCAGCTGGTCTAGGTTATAACAAAATTAATTTATAATTAAATAAAAATAAAGATTGTTAGACAGGACTCATGATTGATGAATAGAGGGTGGCCAAAATTTATTCATCAATAGAGAGCCCCCAATAATCTCCTTAAAAGACACCCCCAATAATTTGTTCATTGGTTAAAAGACTAAGTTTTTTCAAAAAAAATGTTTTTGTTTTTTGTTTTAATTTTGGCTGAACCGAGGATTGAACTCAGGCCCTTGCACTTGATAGGGAAGCACTTATTCCACAGAGCTATTTCCCTGGTCTCTTCAAAAATTAAAACAAGAGTTTCTCATAAAAGATGTTTAGTATATTAAACATATTCATGCCTCCCAAAAAACTGTATGCTACAATACAAATTTTCTTTCAGATTTAAACATATGCCTTTCTCTTATGCCCCACGTATTTACAATAAGAGGTTCCTGTCAAGCCAACATGAGGTCATCAGCCAAATAATAATTTTCTAACTAAAACTCATGTGATATGTAGTCTATGTACACTTAAAGATGCTAAAACAAAATGAGGATTTCATGACTGTTATGGTACACTGCTATGCATGACTATTGATGTCCAACGATCTCTACAAAATAATATAACTGTTGTCCATTAACATTCTACAGGGATTTAACTGCTAAAATGCCCATGGTTGATAAGAAATAGTAGTTCTTTGGTTAACACTTGATATTTCAAGATACTTGATACTCAGATAAAATTCTAATAATCAAGTGTATTTTTCCCAACTAAGTATACTAATGTAGACCCAGATTCTCTTAAGGCAACAATTGTTATTAATTCCTATTTTATATCCCTTTCTGTTCCTGACATTCATGCAAAGCTAAATAGACAAATCTCGGCTCTCAAATTCCACAGAAAAACTTCCTTAATCTAACTTTCAGTGTCTTCAATTATAGAGACCAAAATTAACTATTCACACTGCCAACGTTTGGCTGCGACACTCGGGACTCCCATCAAAGCAGGACCTTGACAAGGTAATGCTGAGCCTAAGCAATTGCTGCCACCTGAGCCAAGTGCCGTGAAGAAGGACACTGGGCATGAGCCTGCCCCAACTTGCAGCCATCACTAGGACATCTACAAGGTTGACGGTCACTGGAAATGTGACTGCCCTGCCCATCAGAGAGCAGGTAAGTCATCCAATTCCCTGTCCTCACAGGAAAACTTGCCATGGCCAGATCCATATACATGACCTGCTTGGTCTTGCCACTGAAGAGTAACAGAGCTTGGGTTCCATGACCTACATCAAGACACCTTTGTCAAGAGTCCTGAGTCTCGCTGGACATCTCAGGTAAAAAAAAAAAAAAACTCTATTCTTGCTGACAAGGAGACCACATATAGTGTTCTTCCTGAGTTCTAAAATTGTTATATTAGCTCTATAGCCTCCATGGTGGGTGTTGATGGCCGACCTACATGACCCCTTTAGAGAGGCCCATTCGGTGCTGACTTCAGAGAGTTCTTCACTCTTAATTTCCTTGTGATCCCAACGTGTTCCGTACCGCTCATGGGGAGAGACCTCCTCCAAAAACTCCACTTCTCTCTCACCTCCGCCACCCACAGTATACATCCTGCAACCCAACCTCAGTGTACAGCTTGCTCTTCCCTCCCTCTTCCCTTGTCAACCATATACTCTGAGACACTTCCAGTCCCACTCGTGCCACACATGCTGTCCCTAGACTAGTGTGTCTCAGAGATCCCACAGCATTTCCCTACATTCCCCCCAATACCCAATAGCTCCCAAACATCAAGAGACTTGAGCCCATCATTCTCCACCTCCTTGCCAATAGTTTTCTTAAAACTGTCCACTCACCATATAATACCCTCATTCTTCCTATACTCAGACCCAATGGCTCCTATGGTTTAGTTCAAGATCTCAGAATTATTCATGATGTGGTTACTCCTATTCACCCAGTAGTGCCAAACCCCTATACTATGCTCTCTCCTATCCCTCCTTCCACTGCTCACTTTACTGTCCTAGTCCTTAAAGATGCCTTCTTCACCATTCCTATACACCCAGATGGCCAGAACCTTTGCCTTCTCATAGACTGATCCAGACATTCTCCGATCTCAACACCTCACATAGACAGTCTTGCCTCAAGGGTTCAGAGATAGTCCTCACTTTTTAGCCAACCCTTGCTGCTGATCCAAAACCCTTGATTTCAAACCCAGTCTGCTCCATTAATATTTCGATGACCTCCTCCTTGCTACCCCTCTCATGCCCTGGCCCTAAATCACACAGCTACTCTTCTGCATTTTCTGTCAGGATGAGCTTACAGAGACTCTCCTTCCAAAGCTCAGATAGCTTCACCAAAAGTCACATATCTAAGACTCACTCTCACTTCCACTACTCATGCAATCACTGCTCACCACAAAGCCCTTCTTCATGACCTTCAGGTGCCCACTACAAAATGACAGGTTTTATCCTTCCTTCGCCTGGCTAATCTCTTCCACCTCTGGGTTCCCAACTTTGCTTCTCTAGCACAGCCTCTCTCTAAAACATCAAAATGTTCCTATTTAGAGCCCCTTGACCCTGCTGCTCCTAAACATTCCTCCTTTCGCAAGCTACAATGGGCCCTCCTATGGGCCCCAGCTCACTCTTTACCCAACCCTACTCAGCCTTTTACCCTATACACTTCTTCTCAGGTTCACAATAGAGTGGGCATTTTACGACATAAAAAGAGACCATCTTTTCAGGCAATAGCTTACCTTTCTAAATAACTAGACAACACAGCTCATAGACGATAGACTTCATGTCTCCACACACTTGTAGCAGCAGCCACACTAACATGAGACAAAGAGCTTACTTTAAGACAATCTATCACAGTCTACTCACCCCATCACTTTAGTGAGCTCATCTCACACAAGACAGTCCCAGCCCTAATGACTCCTCATACATAACAAATCCACTTAGTGTCCATAGAGGCTGCTCCTATCACTATTTCCACCTGTAGCCCTCTCAATCCCGCCACCTTATTCTACACCTTGAGGAGACCCCGCAATAGAGTTGTGTCGAGGTCCTACAGATGAACGTGACTCCCTTTCCTCACATTGATGTCAAAAACTGAAGATCGATACTCCTCTTCAACATGGTCATGGTAAAATGACACTTTCAGACCATAGACTCCCTCTTGCTTCCCCTCCCATGTGCTTTAATCATGATGACATTTACTCATATCATGGTGTCTTTTTAAACGTTTTTGAAGGTTTCTTCAGTCTCTAGTGTGAGCCATCACTAATGATAAACTTCTAGTCCTAGCTGAGAGACCTGGCACTAACTTCTACATGGGCATAAATTGTCATCATGTCAACTCCCTTCATCCCCAGGATGACATTCCAGTTCAGCATGAAGCAGTGTAAGAGACATGTCACCCCTTTTATAACAAACAAAAGATGGAAATAATAGGTTATGGCCCTAGTATGAATTGCTGAACTATTATGGTGGTCTGGTCTCATATGTCTTAAGCTCTTAAAACAACAGTTTACCTTCCCAACAAGCACTTCTTCCTCCTTTCCCACTCCAGCCCTGGGTACAACACCTTTGACCATTCCCGCCCACACAAAGGAGCCTCCAATCAGCTCCTTATACATCACTAAACCTGCCCCTCAAGCTCTACCCGCTAGCAAAGTCCATAAAGTCTCAGGGTCCCTGTCTCAGGTCAGAGGATCCACCAATCTGCTGCTCTTGGTCCTCTCCGTGTGTTTAGAGTTAATAAAGGCTTCCCTCCCCCTATTTCTGCTTCTCTGCTGCACTGCTGCTGCCTCCATCGCTGTTGCCTCTAAAACCTTTCAGTTGATATGGATGAAGGAAACTTGAGCATGAACATGGGGTTCACCAGGAAACACAGCACCCCCAAATACTGACAGAAACAGAGAGTAGCCCAGGCAGATGAGCACAAGGAGGGAGCCATTTGACCACCAGGAAGGGAGGCTGAGATCTGTGACCCACCGCAGTCCATGCCCCCAGGAATGTGCTTGTCCCACCAGGCTCACTTCCCAGCATCTTGGCCAGCACTAAGCAAATCAGTGCACAGAGTCAGTGTCACACAGCAGGGCTTGTCACTTCCCCAGTCACCACCTAGGAGCACAGGAGGCCTGGGAGGCACCCACAATGAAGTTGGAAGACCAGGGGGGGGCGAGGAGCTGGAAAGATGGACCCTGTGCTGTGAGCTGGAGCCAGCTGTGTTCCACACCCTGGAGGAAATCAGGAGCCACATCTGTACTGTGCAAGAACCACACACTCAGCCACCTCCTTCCATACGTCCTCTTGACCCCAGGTATTTTTGATGCCTTGGCTCAAATGGGAGGGGGCCTCAAATGGGAAAGAATGAGGGGACCAGGAGGGAAAGAAGAGAGGAAGGGGGAGGGTGGAAGGAAGGACAGAGGGAGGAAAGTGAAAAGGAAGAGAGTGGCAAAGGCCTGAAGGAGGAAAGGAAGAAAGCGGGGGAAGGACAAAGGGAAGGAAGAAACAAAGGCTGGCAGGAAGGCAGGAGGGAAGGAGGAAGGTGGGAAGGAGGGAGCAAAGAAGGAGGGGAAGGAAGGAGGGAGGGAGGTTTAGAGTGAGGGTGGAAAATTAGTAAGGCACACTCCCAGGGCATCAGAAAGCCATGAGGGAGGAGCCAGCAGTGGCACAGAAGGTGCTGATTTGTAAGCTTGCTGAGGGAAAGCCGAACAGGAAGAGAGCACCTGACTGAGGGCTGTGAGGGGTCAGGGGGAGCTGGGAGTTTGCTTGGGACATAGACAATGTGTGGTCCCTGCTGGAAGGCCAAGCAGAGAGATCAGCTGGATGGTGAGGTGGGTGACACTGAGGGGACCCGGAAGACTACAGAGGGGGGCTCAGCCACTCTTCTGGGCCTTCTGGGGGGAAACTTCTGAGTTTCCCCCCAGAAGGCCCAGAAGAGTGGCTGAGCATGCATCAGTCAAGCTAAGGAACAATGAGCCATCTGGAATCCCAAGTAAGGGCGAGATCCCACCCTTCTGAGCTGGGCAGTTCTCAGTGTGCTGACCCAATTGGGCTTGTTCCTACTCTGCACCAATGAAGTGCACTAGGAATCTTTGAAGAAATGTTGGATTCCAGGCAGGGACCCAGAAACTAGCAGCCTGAGTTTGGTGTTTCCTGGAATGAAGGGAGTGCACCAAGCACTTTGCAGGTGAGCTAGCAAGCCATAAGTAAGAAAGTGGCACGGGGGGAGGGGGCACCTCTTTGGACAAGAAACTGCTAGATGCAGGCAGAAGTGGACACAACAAGGCCTCATGCGAGCACTGCAGAGACAGCTGTGGGAGCTGGTTCAGTGCTCTAAGGTCAGCGGTTCCCTGAGCTGAGGCCCTGGCATTCCCAGTCTGAGACCTGCCTGGGGTACCCTTGCCTCAGACTAAATACATGGGGCAAAGCAATGAAGAAGGATGAATTTCCCATGGAGAAAACAGCCGAGCCTCATTGTCCATGTGATGGAGGACACCAGTCACCGTTATCATCAAGGTGTCGTCAAGCACCTTTAGAGTGAATCACTGGGAAGAACACAGCCTCCCCTTCAGTTATCCTTGGCACACATGGGTGGCTTCATTTCCATCATGAGAAAACACAGGACCCAAACTAGAAGAACAGTGTAACACAAACATGGAGGAGTCCGCACACCTCTTCCTCGTCCTGGCGATCATCCAGGCCCCATATGACAGTGCTGCACACCCTCCAGTCATGGGAGAGAATCTGGACATCCTAGCAGCTGCCCCAAGCCCACAAAATGGGGCTTCCTCTAGCTAATGTGAGGGCAAAGGTTGGCCTCCATGGAGCTTCTGTGCTCCATTTTGGAGAGACAGGCCCAGGGCAGAGGGAGGGAAGCTTCTAGCTCTGGGTAGAGTTGTACTCAAAGTAGGATTTGAGGACCTATGGTGACCTCTGCTCAGTACTGTTTTTTTTTTTGTTGTTTTGTTTTGTTTTATTTTTTGACTATTTCTTTTTTATTTCATTATAACATAGTTACATACTTTATATGTAAAATATATAAATTCCAGTGCAAATATAGCAAAATATAAGCAAATACTGACCATGCTTTCTTTTTTTCGGCATACTTTTATTGAGAAACAAATAGCAATGAGACAGTCTCACACCAAATTGGTAGGACAGTTTCAATAATTAACATAGTGCATACATTCTTCCTAGGGGTTAATTGCTGTACAAGATGTGGACATGTTATCCTATTTACAAACACCATTAGAACAAATCCCTCTATTCATTAAGAGAATGTAACTACATATCTATCCTGACCACTTTGAATACACTTATACAAAATGGACATACATCTGTGTCCCCCCCCCTTTTTTTTTGCTAAGATCCATCATTTAAATATTATAGGTGTGTAAACTCAGCAAAATATTCTAAAAGAGTTCAGTAGTCCATAAAAGTATTGGGTCTTTCGATTGACTGGCAATGTCTGAAATTGTTGACCTGAGTCCCCTACCGCTCTACATAACACCATGGCTTTACTTCTTATACTTCGTTTTTATACATTTCTGCTAGATGGTTAAGACCAAGGCAAAGCAGGACCTATGAAACAAGAGTTGTAGCTTTTGGGTCTGATAAGGTCAGTGAAATCCCCTCAGGATTTATCCTGAGATCCTGTAGAATCAGATTGTAGAACCTTTGTCAGTGTCAGCCGTGTGGATGAGTCAAGGCCATTGCTTGGCCAATGTGCTCTTTGTGAAAGCCTGAGAGAATGTTTTCTCTCCATGTGACTCTCCTTAGGCATACTCTACATCATCATTCACTTTCTTTAAAGGACTCATAATCTCCTTGATCAGAAAATTTGGGACACTACCGAGTTGCATGATGTAACAGTACAAGTTCTCATATATCCTGAGTTTTAAGAGACCTTGGAAGGCTCCAGCCAAAAAGTTGACTTTCCTTGCAGCCCTCCATTTTCTCTAATTTTGGTCTGAAACGTAGGTTGTTAACCATCTAGAAGACAAGCTTATTGTTATTACCATACAACCTAGACTGTTAAGCTTAACCTCACTATCTGTCTGAATACCAAACATCTTAGGCATAACATGGAAAAAGTATTTTTCGTCAAGTATTGATATGTTGATTTTTACGTGCCTATAGAATATGATGAAAAAACATTTAAAAATTAGAATATATTTCAAAAATAGGCATAAGGAATTATATACTTCTTATGTTTACACATAAGTCCAAAAATCTAACCATATACAACCTGGAAGCAGGACAGTCCAACATTATTCCTTTTCCTATCTCTTGCCTTCATTCACCACCCCCATTTTTGAACAATCATCTATCTGAGGGACAGCACAGCAGGAACAGGCATGTCATGAAAAGTAGCCTGTATTCAGAAGACCAGAATGACAGGCACTCCAAGCATGAACTACTATTATGGGTTACCATCTTCAGTGCAGTTGCTTTGGTCACAGGTATCAGTATATATAGTTAGTCAGGGTGATAATATTTCCAATTAACTGCTAGATTCAAAAATCTTCTGGATATTCTCAGGATCATTGCTTTGCCCATCTTCTACATATCAATGTATAGCTTGATATTGTCATGTTTACTAGCCCTTCTCCTTTCCCTCTCTGGTTTAGACAGTCCTCGAGATTCTGCATTCCTTTTACGTGTACTATAGCTTTCTATTTGTATTTCTTCTTTTGAGATCTTATACAAGAGAAACTATACGATATTTATACATGTGTGTCTGGTTTCTTTCACTTATGAGTATATGTTCAAGTGGCATCCACTTCAATATAAAGGCTTCGAGTTTATCATTCTTTTTAGCTGAGTAATACTCCATAAACATACCACATCTTTTTCAACCATTCCTCAGGTGATGGGCATCTTGGTTGTTTCCAAGAATTGGCTATCACAAATTGTGGTTCTATAAACACAGGCACACATATATCCCTATGATATCATGTTTTGGCATCCTCCAGCAAAATTTCCAGTAGAGGAATAGCTGCTTTAAATTGGATTGCCAGTCAAACATTTCTAAGGAGTCTCCACACTGATTTCCATAATGGTTGAACTGGTCTACATTCACACCAGCAGTGGAGAAGGGTTCCATTTTCCCCACAGCCTCTCCAACATTTGTTGTTTGGTGATTTCTTTATGATAGCCATTCTTCTGGGGTGAGATGATATCTCAATATTGTTTTAATTTGCATTTGTCGGATGGCTAGTGATGTGGAGCATTTTTTCATATATTTATTCGCTTCTTTAATTTCATTCTCTGAGAAGTGTTTGTTCATCTTGCATGCCCATTTCTAGACTGGGTCTTTAAATTTTGGCACCCTAGTGTTTTTTTTAGTTCTTTGTAAATTCTAGAGAACAGACCTTTGTCTGAGTTTTTATTTGTCATGAATTTTCCAGTTTTGTGGGTTGCTTTTTTACTTTGTTGGTAATTTGTTTTGATGTGAAAAAACTTCTCAGTAAGAGTAGGTCCCATTTGTTAATTCTTTCAACTGTTTCC
>NW_004525031.1:182682-183200 GCF_000260255.1 Octodon degus
GTCATCTGGCAGCAGTCTGGCTCCTTTTTTAAGGGTCCTGCCCACAGCAGCAGGAGCAGAAACAAAGGCCAGGTGGGACCCCCTCTGGGTCCACATGCCCTGGAGATGCTGCTTCTCCTTTCAGCTGCAGGACCGGCGATGCAGTGGAACTGGTCCAGGACACTGCTGTCCCAGCCTTGACAGCTCTGTGGGTATGCCCAGGAGCTGTGGAGGTGCTGGTCTGTGTTGTACACCACCTCCTGGCAGCCAGCCTTCTCCTGGGGCACAGCCCTGCGAAGCTGTAGCAAAGAGGTACAGCACAAGGGACTCTGTTCCTGGCATCTCCCTCAACTGTGTTCCCTGAGGTGTCCCTGCCTCATGTTCCCATCCTCTGGAGCCACCATGCCCACTGGGCCCACCTCACCCCTGCTGCCCTGACTTTCCACCCAGCCCACAGTACCCAGGGCCCTGGCTCTGGGCTCGTGCCTCTCCCCACTGCTGTTGGTGCACTTGTTTTCTCGACCCACATGCTGTGTCTG
>NW_004525031.1:187725-189081 GCF_000260255.1 Octodon degus
ATAATCTCTGTACACATCTGCACTCACTCACTTGCAAGCAATTCCTCATATGCGAAGCGCTGTAGGCAAAGCACTGCCCTGGGAGCTGGACTCCCGAGTGACATTCGTTGCTCAGCAGCCCCCAGCTGTCCCCCTCTGGCTGTGTGGCAGCCGTGTGTCTTACAGAAGCTCCCTCTGAGGCTGTTGTCCCCAGCCCTAGTGAGCCAGTGTATCACAGATGAGGATCCCCAACCCACACCAGGCCCATGTCTTCCCGATGGGCAGCTTCCTGCAGCAAGTGTGACCCAAGGCCTGGTAGGAGGGGTCATTTCTCCTGAAGGAAACAGCACCAGTCCTAGTGTGCTGGCCATCAGTGGCTTCTCACAGGAAATCCCATCCCACTGAGAGCCGCTTCTGCTAATGCTCTTCTTTGTACACTGCCACTGCCTTTTCACAACTGTCTTCACCTGCACATGATGTGGGCAGGACACTGTCTCTGAGAGGAAGCAAATAGAGAGGAGATGGGTCCAAGAGTGTCCCATGGATCTCAGTATCTCACCAGTGAATATATTGCCCCCAAAGGCTGCCAGAGGGGCAGGATGCAGTGTGTGCTGGGCCAACCTGTAGGACAGGTGTCATTGTCTTTGTGAGCTGGCAGCCCAGAACTTGGCAGGTGGGATGGGGGTGGGGTGGAATGCGGTGACCATGGAAACTGCAGCAGAAGGGCTTGGCCCTGAGAGGCAGGCTTATCCTGGGGGTGAGAGCTCCTGGCTCCTGGAGCAAGAAGCCAGTGTGAGCAGCCGGTGAGGATCAGCGAGGGTCTGTGTCCACCAGCCCTGCCGACCAGGTGAGCAGGCGCTCATCTTGTCCTGTCGCCAGGTCCTGGAAGACACCACAATTGTTAGTGCAGACCGTGTCCTTCATACAGTTTATTCTTTTCATTGTGGTAAGTGACACAGGACCTTCAGTATGTCTTTTTTTAAATTAGTTTTACTGAGAAAGGAATAGCAATGAAGCAGTTTAAAAACAGGTTAGTAGGATAATTACAATAATTAATAAGTTGCATATTGTTGTCTTCATACTAGTTATATTAATCTCCTCTTCCTCAACATTAGTTCTGTTACCAGTATAGCCATTTCTTCCTATAGTTACTCAGATCATATTTTATTTTTATTTTCTTTTCATAATTTTATTGAGAAACAAATAGCAATGAGAGAGTTTCAAATCAAATTGATAGGACAGTTTCAATAATTAACACATTGAATACATTCTTCCTAGAAATTAATTGCTGTACAAGATGCGGACATGATATCCTATTTACAAACACCATTAGAAAAAATCCTTCTATTCATTAAGAGAATGTAACTATATATCTAT
>NW_004525031.1:189951-191472 GCF_000260255.1 Octodon degus
ATTAGAATATATTTAAAAATAGGCATAAAAATTATATACTTCTTATGTTTACACATAAGTCCAAAAAACTAACCATATACAACCTAGAAGCAGGACAGTCCCACAATATCCTTTTCCTGTCTCTTGCTTTCATTCACCACTGCCTTCTTTTTTAACAACCATCTACCCAAGAAACAGCATAGTAGCAACTGGCATGTCATGACAAGCAGCCCATATTCAGAAGACAAGAATGACAGGCACTCCAACCTTGAAACTACTATTACAGATTACCATCTGCAGTACAGTTGCTTAGTTCACAGGTATCAGTACATATAGTTATTCAGGGTGAGAATCTTTCCAATAAACTGCTAGATTAAAAAATCTTCTGGAGATTCTCAGGATTATTGCCTTTCCCATCTTCTACATATCACTGTATGACTTGATATTGTCATGTTTCCTAGCTCTTCCCCTTTCCCTCTCTTGATTAGTTAGTCCTTGAGATCCTCCTTCCTTTTACTTCTATTATACCTTTCTATTTGTATTTCTGGTTTTTATTTTTTTTGTTCTTTGGGCAGAACCAGGGATTGAACTCAGACTCTTGCACTTTCCAGGCAAGTGCTTATTCTACTGAGCCATCTCCCCAGGCCCATGTACTTCTTCCTTTGAGTTCTTATACTAGGGAAACTATATGATATTTACACATGTGTGTCTGGTTTCTTTCACTTATGAGTATATGTTCAAGTGGCATCCACTTCAATATAAAGCCTTCGAGTTTATCATTCTTAATAGCTGAATAATACTCCATTGTGTAAAATAACCACATCTTTTTCAACCATTCCTCAGGTGATGGGCATCTTCGTTGATTCCAAGATTTGGCTATCACAAATTGTGCTGCTATAAACATAGGCACACATATATCACTATGATATGATGTTTTCAGATCCTCCAGAAAATTCCCAGTAGAGAAATAGCTGGTTGAAATGGGATTTCCAGTTCAACTTTTCTATGGAGTCTCCACACTGATTTCCATAATGGCTGAACCTGTCTACACTCCCACCAACAGTGGAGAAGAGATCCTTTTTACCCACACCCTCTCCAACATTTGTTGTTGTGTGATTTCTTTATGATAGCCATTCTGTCTGGGGTGAGATGATATCTCAATGTTGTTTTAATTTGCATTTCATGGATGGCTAGTGTTGGGGAGCATTTTTTCATATATTTATTTGCTTCTTTAATTTCCTCCTCTGAGAAGCATGTGTTCAAGTTGGATGCCCATTTCTGGACTGGGTCTTTAAATTTTGGCACCATAGTGTTTTGTAGTTCTTTGTAAATTCTAGAGAGCAGACCTTTGTCTGAGTACTTATTTGTCATGAATTTTTCCAAATTTGTAGGTTGCCTTTTCACTTTGTGGGTAATTTCTTTTGATGTGAAAAAGCTTCTCAGTAAGAGCAGATCCCAGTTGTTAATTCTTTCAACTGTTTCACTTGTGATTTGATTTCTGTTCATGAAGACTTTGCCTACCCCTATGTCTTCAAGAGTTCC
>NW_004525031.1:192398-200039 GCF_000260255.1 Octodon degus
CATCAATGGAGATGATCATGTGGTTTTCAGTTTTTGCTCTATTGGTATAGTGTATTACATTTATAGATTTTCAAATATTGAACCATCCTTGCATCCCTGGGATGAATCCTACCTGGTCATGGTGTATGATCTTCTTGATGATTTGCTGTATTCTATTTGCTAGGATTTTCTTGTGGATTTTGGCATCTATGTTCATGAGGGAGATAGGCCTGTAGTTCTCTTTCTTAGTTGTGTCATTCCCTGGTTTTGGTATCAGCATAATACTTGCCTCCAGGAATGATTTTGGGAGGATTGCTTACTTTTCAATTTCACGGAAGAGTTTGAGGAGTATAACGACTACATCTTCTGTAAATGTCTTGTAGAATTCAGCTGTGAATCCATCCAGACCTGGACTTTTCTTTGCCGGTAGGTTTTTAATTACATCTCGTATTTCATTGGCTGTTATTGGGGTATTGAGAGTAGTTATACTTGTCGATTCAGTTGTGGCAATTTGTACCTTTCTAGTAATCTGTCCATTTCTTCTGTGTCTTTTATTCTGTGAGAGTAGACATTCTCAAAGTAGCTATTGATAAGCTTCTGAATTTCCACAGGATCTGTGGTAATTACACCCTTTTCAATCCTTATTGCTTGTATTTGAATTTTTTCTTTCCTCTTTTTTGATGAGGTTAGCTATGGGCTTATCCATTTTATTTAATCCAGCTTTTTGCTTTTTTAATTCTTTGAATTGTCTTCATCTCAATTGAATTACTTTCTGCTCTAATATTTATGATTTCTTCCCATCTTTGGGCTCTGGGTTTGGTTTGCTCTTCCTCTTCTAGTTGTTGAAGGTGCAGCATTAGGGTATTTATTTGTTCTCATTTTGTTTGCCTAATGTGTGAGTTCACAGCTATGAATTTCCCTCTGAGAACTGCTTTCATCGTTTCCCATAAATTACAATAAGTTGTGCTTGAATTTTCATTGAATCGTAGATATTGTTGAATTTCTTGTTTAATTTCATCTGTGACCCATTGGTTACTGAATAGGATGTCATTTAATTTCCATGTATTTAATGTTTTTTCTGGATTATTTTTTCATCTATTTCCAGTTTCATTGCACTGTGGTCAGATAATGTGCATGGGATAATTTCTGTTTTCTTGCCTATACTTAAGCATGACCTATGGACCAGTATGTTTTCTATTTTAGAAAATGACCCATGTGCAGCTGAGAAAAATGTGTATTCTGCTGTGTTTGGATGGGACACTCTGTATATGTCCACCAAGTCTATTTGTTTCAAGCTCTTGTTCAGTTCTGTCATTTCTTTGCTAAGTTTTTGTCTGGTTGACCTATCTTTTGGGGATAAGTGGATGTTAAGGTCTCCTATTAAAATTGTAGTATTGGATATTAGATTTTTCATGTCCATTAAGATTTGTTTTATATAGCTGGGTGCTCCCGTGTTTGGTCCATACATATTTATGAGTGCTACCTCTTCCTCTTGAATGTTTCCCCTAACCAGTATATAGTGACCTTCTTTATTTCGCTTAGTCATTGTTGGTTTGAAGTTGAGATTGTCTGAGAATAGGATTTCTACCACTATTTTTTTCTGAGGTACTGGGGCATGTAGTACTGTGGTCCATCTTTTGACTTTCAGCCTATGAATGTCTTCATGAGTTAAATGTGTTTCTTTTGTACAGCATATTGTTGAATTTTGTTTCCTAATCCACTGTGACAGTCTATTTCTCTTAATTGGTGAATTGAGTCCATTTACATTGATGGTTAGAATTGAGATGTATTGACTTATGATTGACATGTTATTTACCTGTTGTCGTTTACTCCTGTTTCTCCTGTGTTTAATTGCTTACCTTATTTAGTTGGTGGCTTCTCATCTCATTTGTGGTGCACTGATCATTTTGATCCCTCTCTGGAACTTCTTTCAATAGCCTGTGTAGGGTTGGCTTCGTCATCATGAAATTCTTTAGCTGTTCTTTGTCATGAAAGTATTTCACTTCTTCATCAAACTTGAAAGAGAGTTTTGCAGGGTATAGCAGTGTGGGCTGGAATTTGTTTCTGTAGAGGACTGGAAGTACTCCGCTCCATGCTCTTCTTGCCTTCATGGTTTGTGAAGAGAATTCGGCCATAATTGTGATGGGTTTTCCTTTGAATGTGATCTGCTTCTTTTCTCTAGCGGCTTTCAGTATTTTATTTTTGTGCTGAATTTCTGGGATCTTGATTATTATATTTTTCTGTGTGTTTTTCATTGGGTTGAGGTTACTTGGGATTCTGTATGCTTTGCTTACCTGAATGTCAGATTGTTTCCTCATATTTGGGAAGTGTTCTGCTATCACTTCTGCCCATATTTTTTTTAACGTCATTTGTATTGACTCCTTCTTTCTCATTGACCCCTATTAGTCTCACATTGTTCATCTTTGCATCATCTTGCAGGTGATGGATTATTCTTTCCTGCATCCTCATTGTTTTTAAGAGATCCTTTCTTATCTTTTCACTAGCTGCACCAGCATCTTCAAGATCTGAAACTCTGTCTTCACTTTCACTTAATCGGTTTTGCAATCTTGTGATTGACATTTTAATTTCCTCTATATCTCTTTGACTCTCCTTCATGTAATCTATTTCTTTCCTGTATTACTCATTCAAGGAATCCATCATTTTTCTAATCTCTATTTTTTATCAATTTCTGCTTTAGAATCAGTTATAAATTCTTTTACCGCAGTGTTTTTTTCAGATTGAGTTTCCTCTCTATGTTTCTGTACTTCAGATGCTATGAGTTCTGAGAATTCTTTTCATTTCAGAAAAGAATTCCGCTCTCAGTTCCTGTATAACTTTCTGCTGTTGCTTATTTGCTATCAACGCTATTAATTTGTATGTTTGAGCTGAGCTTGTAGAAAAGAATTCCACTCTGAGATCCTCTATGACTTTGTGATATTGCTTATTTACTATCGACACTATTAATTCATACATTTCAGCTGAGCTATTGTCCTCTGCATTTGCTCTGGGTGGGCATTGTGTTTCCTCCATATGTTTCTGCATTTGATTCTTTACTGCAGATGTTATTAGTTCAGGGATTTCTTTTTTTATTTCCAATCTGCGTTCCTCTATACCTTTCTGCAGCTGTTTCTTTATTTCGAAAGCCGTTGATTCTTTGCTGTCATCTGTGTGATTCACATTTTGTTCTGTCTTAGTGTCCTCTGCATTGTTATGGGTCAGCTTGGGTTCTGAGATTGCGTTTTGTTCCTTCTTGTCATTTTGTGTAGCACTGTCTTCTGACCTTTGTTTTAGATCTTTGTTGCAGGTATAACCTTAGCACCTACTTAGGTTCAGGTGCAGATTTACAAAGTTTGAATTTATCCAGCTGTGCCTGGCTTGGGTCTGGCTGCTGTGCTCAGCTCTTTCCTGCTGCTGCCCTTGAGAGTGAACCTGTTGTGCCCCTCTGGCAAGATATTCTGCTTCTGGACTAGCTGGGTCGTTCTGTCCCCTACACTCTCTGCAGGGTTTGCAGCTGCAGGGTTTCACCCAGGACTGCATGCCAGGCCTGAGCTGAGTCTGGAGGGGACAAGGTAGAATAGTGGGAAGAGGCAGCTCTCCCACACACTCACTGGGCCTGGGCTAGGACTGGATTTAGGGGTTCTCAGAACGTGGCAGAAATTCCTACCTGGTGGGCAGGGTGTTGGGGGTACTACAGAGTGATGGGGGGCCTCCCAAGGGGGTGGAAGAGGGTTTCACCCTTGCTGCACCTGGGCTTGGACCAGTAGGTCCTGCCAGCACAGAGTAGCCAGGAGCTCTCCCACACACTTTCTGGACCAGGGGTAGGACTAGGTCTGGGTGTTCCTGGAACGTGCCAGAAATTCCTACTCAGCGGGCGGGGTAAGGGAGGTACTGTGGAGTGGTTGGGGGCGTCTCAAGGGAGTGGAATAGGGTCTCACCCACGCTGCGCCTGGCCTGGGACCAGTAGGTTCTGCCGACACAGGGTAGCTGGAAGCTCTCCCACATACTCACCGGGCCTGGGCTAGGACTGGGTCTGTGGGTTCCCGGAACGCGGCAGCTATAGTATGTCTTTCTGACCAGTTCTTGGTGTAGAGGTCAACAACACTAAGTATGCTCACATGGTTGTGTGACTCTCATCACCATCCATCTCCAAAACTTCTCACCTTCCCCACGGGCAACTCAGTCTCCATGAATGGGCCACCTCTCTTTCTTTCCTGTCCCCAGGCCCTGGCCACCGCCTTCTCCTGTCTGTCTCTGGAGTTGTCTCTCTAGGGACCTGATATCAGGAATCACATGATATTGGTTCTTTTGCACCTGCCTTCTTTCACTTACTGTAAGGTCCACTTCATGTGTCCCTATTGCAGTAGGGGACAAAGAGGATGGTGACTGCACTGTCTACTCTCCTCTTTCTGGAAGTGGCAACATGTCTTGTATTCATATACAGACACGGTGTACCTTCTGTGTTTTTACACAAACCTGTGTAGTATATCCTTTCTTTGTGTGGTCCAGAAATGCAGCCACTTCTCTGTAGTCTTCTCCCACAGGTATTTTACTTAGTGCAGGTTGGAGCAGCTCTCTGGGACAGCACCTGTGCCCGCTCACTACTTAACCCCACTCTGTCTCTGTCTGCTTTTATAAACCTCTGTGTACCTTTCTGTCAGCCTCTCCGTCTTCTCTGTCTCCATCCACTCTTGGGCACCTTGGTTTGTAAGAGGAATCTAGAGGATGTGCAAGGCCATTGCTGCCCTGCCTTTTGAACTGGATTAGAGCATGGAAACTCCCCATTTCTTCCAGTCAGAGTTGAAGCCCCAAGGCTGGCGGTACTGTGGTGCTCACAGGACAAGATTACATTAGCTGAAGATATCCTAGTTCCTGGAGAACTGAGCAGAAATAGGAAAAGGGCTTGACCTGGGGGCAAGGACAACTGCCTGGCAACCTGCCATCTCTCCCACCATCCTCATCAGCATACTCTCCTTAGCGTACAACGACAACCACCCTCTGAGTCATTCTATAATGCCCTCACCATTATCCCCAATCAATCAATATGGAGGACCCATCTCCTTCCAGAGAGAATCTTCCAAGAGGTGGGGGTGCTACTCCTCTTCACAGCACCCAGGAGAATCTGTGCCCATAATAGGAGCTCTGCACAGAGCTTCCCTCCACATGGCCTCTGCACCCTCTAAGGCCACCACCCCACTGGATGGGGGCCCCCTCTAAACCTCTCTTGAGCTTGATGACCTCTGTACAGACCCTGCCTCTAAGCACAGTCTCATTCTAAAGGTCTGGGCTCTGACTTGAATGTGGCTTTTGGAGTGGAGATGAAGGTTGCCTGGAAAATGCAGATGGGAAGGAGGGTTGAGGGATGGGGTGGGACTCACCCTGCTCTGGGTCATGGCCGGAGTTTGAAGAAACAGGCAGGACAAGGGGAGCAAAATGTTCTCAGGAAGGAGGGCAGAAGCCATTGAGCACATCCCAGAGCTTTCTTACACAGGAAGAGATCAGCAGATGGACCGAGCCCAGGGACAGGAGGGAAAGGGATGCAAAGGGAATTCAGATGCCACAAGAATATGAGCCAAGTCTGCACAAGGAATGGAAACACCATGAACTGCAAACACGTACAAGGAAGGAGAGGAGGAGGAGACGGTGGGGGTGGAGGAAGGGTAGGAGAGGAGAAGGGGTTAAGGAGGATTATGTGCTTGCACAAGGCCCCCACAGGCAGGTAAACATTATACACTGTGAACGTGTGCTGATAATGAAAGAGATGAAAAATTAGAAATAAAGGAAAATCAAGCAATGAATTGGGCCGTGCCCTTGCGTAGGGGCCCTAGATTCAATTTCCTCTGTCTGCTCTTTCGGAAGTGACACTTCCCAGCAATGGCCGAGCACATGGAGCATAAATTTAGCTTCCCAACCAATGTGAAAGACAAATCAGCAACATTCAGTATGTTGAGTGCTTCCCCACAGCAGTGCTCAAGGGTGTTCCCATCTCCATGTCTTTACTCATATTTCTGATTTTCACCTTATTACCTGAGAGTGTTGTATTCGAAGAGGTTTTTATCCAGGATGAGATGATGGAAGGAGCCAAGGAGCCACTTCCTATCTGCTTCTGTCACTCAGGCTGCATTTCTTACAGGGCAATACAAAGGTCCTGGACAGCCATTATTGTTCTCAATGTGGGAGATGTCTGTTTGCTGCTAGTTTTGTTTTGTGACACTGGGGATGGAACCCCAGGCCTTGGGCCTGCTAGACAAGTACTCTACACTGCAAGACACTTCCAACCTTTATGGTTCTCTTGATGTCAATAAATCCCATCCTGAGCAGCAGGAAGCACTGTCTGAGAGGGCTCTGGAGTCTGCACTGCTATCTGTCTCTGTGTCACCTATTGAGATTGCACATGTCCTGTTCCTCTTTTTGCGCCATCTCCTCAGCTGTACCACGGGGATCATAATTGCCCGCTATCACTAGACTCTCTGACGTTCGAAGATATTAATAACCACACAGCACATACACAAGGACCTGGACTTACACAAAGCACACAGGAAACCTGTAGTGAGTATTTGATGGGGCCTGAGAAATTTTTAGGCCCATCCACTGCCTCACATTGCACCTAAGACCAGGGCTTTGTTGTAGGTGGTTGGTTGCATTATGTATTCGTTGAATATTTCTGTCTTCCTGTACAATGATTCCTACTTCTGTGCAGGATATTTATCATTCCACTTTCCAAATGTGGAAAACGATGCTCCACACACATGAGGAAATCTTTATATAAGTTCCATGTACTCTCCTTCTTTGACCTTTGTAAAAAACATGCTCCTACTCCACTGGATTAAGACATGGGCAGCATCAGATCTACCCAAGCTAGCACATTTTCCTGACAACTGCAACATTGTCCTTCCTGGTGCCCTCTCTCCATCAAAGTTCCCCGATCCTGTGGTCCACTACCTCAGGCCTCCTTTGGTGATGAAGTGCTCAGAACAGTGAGCTCTTAAAACTGCCCATCACATCCAAACCTGCCCCATAAGGCCACTTTCACAGTCGATGGTTGCCTTTGCCTAGTGAGGAAACACATTCCACAGGGGTCTGGGGTCCAACAAGCCCTTATTAGGAATAGCAGACCTCATGGGAAGGGGATACTGTGGAGCCTGCTTGAATGCTGTGCTTGGGCAGCAGCCACATTGTCCACATGCTTGGGCAGACATTAGCACCGCGTTGCTAGGAATCACCATCAGGAGTGCCCTCCAGCTATGAACTTGTTATTGTCCCTGACAGGAACATGCATTTCATGGACAGGGGAGTCAAGTCACTTTATTCACAGTTTAAGTGTGACATGTAATGTTATAACACACCTTGTCTGGGGTGCATTGCAGGCCATTCCTGTGGTTGAACCTTCCTTACCTATGTGGCATGAGAAAGTGGAGGAATTTTGGAAATGGCTGTCCTGGTGGGCAGATTCAAAGACTGTGGTTCCTATTTCAAAGATGGATGAAGTTCTGTGTCTGAGCCAAAGCTGCAATGATCATGGTCTAATTTTCTAAGCAGTTGCCCTTCTAGTGCATTCTTCTCTTGGAAAACAGGATGTATCGATGATGTGAGGAGATCCACAGGCTGCTTGTCTTCAAGAAGCAGCGTTAGCTGTAAGCCAGTGGTTCACACTGATTGTGGTCC
>NW_004525031.1:200574-202499 GCF_000260255.1 Octodon degus
ACCTCTCAGAGCTTCACTGCCCTCACTGGTGACTCGATGGCTTCCTGGAGTGGTGCACTCTGGGACAGTGCTTAGTCTGCAGAAATTCTTAGTAATTGCACCTCCTTCTTCATGCCTGCCTCCTCCTCCTCCTCCTCCTCTTCCTCCTCTTCCTCCTTGTCCTTCTCACCCCCGTCTCTGTCTCTCTATCTGTCTGTGTAATGGTTTCACTGTTTCTGTCTCTCCCTCTCTGTCCATCTGTCTTTGTCTGTCTCTTTGCCTCTGCCTGTGTCTTGCTCTCTCTATCTCTCTCTCTCTCTCTCTCTCTCTCTCTCTCTCTCTCTCTCTCTGTCATATATACACTTAAAAGAGATTACACACAATGGTTGTCAAATCTCTATATTGATCTTTGGTGTGATTGAACATTTTTATTTTATTTTATTTTTTGTATTTTAGGGAACGGTCTGCAGGGTGTTCAGGGTCTCACTACTAGCTCAAACTCCTAGTGACCCGCCTGTTTAAAGCCTCCCAAGTTCTGTGGTTACAGGCCATGCTACCATGCCCTGTTTCAGGTGCTGTCTCAGTGCACCCCAGAGGTGAGACTGCAGCACAGGCCCAGGGATCAGACCCCTGGTCCCTCTACCTGCTTGCAGTAGCTTTAATCTGCTGAGCTATTTGACCAGCCCTTAGAATGCTTTGTTTATAAGAAATCTTGTTAATTTGTGGTCAAACAGCCTAAGTGATTAAGTAAAGTCAGATAAAGAAATTAAAATAAACTCCTAGGTGAACACCTTGCACCCATTAAAAATCACTGTGCCAGGAAATAGTAAGGGGGGGCCAGGGAGATGGCTCAGTAGTATAAGCACTTGCCTGGCAAGCGCAAAGGTCTGAGTTCAATCCCTAGTTCCAGGGGAAAAAAAAAGATAAGGAAAAGATTCCAGATGAATTTCATGCCAGACAGCACAACCAGAAACAATTTACTGTAGGAAGTGGCTTGGTGTGGAAATGTGCAGCTTCTCCTTCCCATTACATGCAGGGCCTGCAGGAGGGAAGACTAGTGCCATTGCTAACGCTGTATCTGAGTATTGCTACTGTAGGCGTCTTTTGTTCTCTGCTCCATACTGAGAATACAACGTATACATAATTATCAAACACGAAGAATATACTGAATAGTTTATGCAAGTACACAGCTAGAGCTCTCAGCAGCGCTTGCGTGCACAGCAAATCCTGCACTCTGAAATGCTTTTCTGCTGTTATGAGATGTGCTTTTCCTGCCCCCTAGTGGTCCAAGGTAAGAACGCTCTCCAGTGTGGACTGATAAACTGCAGGGCCTCTTTGCTACTCCTGTCCTGCGTCCTATGTGCTTCTGGCGTCACCTCGTGCAAGAAGGGAAGCACGCTTTTGAATGTGAAGAAAGTAAGGCTGTGTGCTTGTTCTTCGTACAGTTATATTTAATGTGCTCTTGCTGCCATCACGTCGACAAATGCAAGAATGCTTTGCACTGTAGAGTGCAAGTACAAAAATGGTCTTCTCATATTACTATACTGCGTATGCTTTTAAGAACTAAAAATAAATATGTGCTTATTCAATAAAATTTAGACCACTTGAATTAAAAAGAAGTACAGGAACCCAAAATTTACCTTTACAGTTGCCTCCAGATTTTCAGTTCTTGAGCAAGGCAGTCACGAATGTCACCGCGCTGCTGCTCTTCCACATAAGGTCAGCCTTTCGGATGTTCGGGTGCTACCCTACAATTTCCTTCTGATATTTGATTCTTGTCTGTTTTTAGTCTACAACCGGCCTTTGCATTTTAACACAGGGCTAGTAGTTTGGCTATGTTAAAATATTTGGGTTGATTTAAATTTACTTTCACCCCCTTCCTCTTCATCAACTTTATCACTAAAGTGTGTATAAATCATAATCTTGTTGAAATCACATACACATAT
>NW_004525031.1:204039-210365 GCF_000260255.1 Octodon degus
TTATCCATTGACGAATTCATCTTATTCCTCCTTGCATTTGTTTTTGTTTATTTATTTTAGAGAGAATAGAAAAATGATAGCTAAGACTTCAGAAACGATACAGTTTCAACCCACCCTGAACAGGATGATGGGGAAGCAGCAGTGACTGTTACCTTGCACGTTGTTGTCTCCAGTGTCGGTGCTCAGATTGCCAGATATCAGCATGTGAAGTTGAGCAAAGTAACACTTTTAAGCATTAATTTCTACCTTCAGAAAACCAATAGATTTTATTTCTTCTTTTGGGTCTGTATTGGGCCAAATGGCCAGCAAGGACATTTGCAACCCTATGTGGCAGACATTGCAATGAACTTGTGGGGCTGGGATCTGCTTTGTCAGTGGGGTGCTGTTTTGCAGATCCCTGCGATTTCGCAGGAGATAAAGACACTTGCTATGCATTCAAATTTAGAGTAGTGGCCATTGCTCCGAGCTTCGCCCTCCCCCTTAAATGGTTAACAAAACAGCCTATGTGGGTGGAGCAATGGCCTTTGACCAGAGAGAAGCTGTCGGCTCTAGAAATGATAGTTCAAGAATTGTTAAATGAGGATAGAATAGAAATCTCAACAAGTCCTTGGAATTCCCCGGTATTTGTCATAAGAAAGAAGTCAGGGAAATGGAGATTAATTACAGATTTAAGAAAAATTAATGCTGTTATTCAGCCAATGGGTCCTTCACAACCTGGATTGCCACAACCTAGTATGATTCCCAAGGACTGGTTTTTAACCATTATTGATTTAAAGGATTGTTTTTATACTATTCCCCTTCAGCCTCAAGATAGAGAAAAGTTTGCTTTTACTATTCCCTCCTTAAATAATAATAAACCTACTCCCAGGTATCAGTGGAAAGTATTGCCGCAAGGTATGATAAATAGTCCAACTCTTTGCCAATTTTACCAGCCTCTGGAAAAGTTAAGGTGTTTATTTCCCTCGGCTTTAATCATGCATTAGATAGATGATATACTGTTTGCCCATTCTGACCGAGACATATTGAAACAACTGGTCACTAAGGCTGAGTCAGGTTTGGGAGAATATAAACTAATTATAGCCAAAGAGAAAATACAAGAAGAAGCACCTTTTGAATACTTAGGCAATAAGTTAGATCAAACCCGTATCTGGCCTCAAAAGGTTCAATTACTACGGAACTGCCTACATACTTTAAATGATTTTCAAAAGATGCTGGGAGACATTAATTGGCTTAGGCCTTCCTGAGGAATTCCCACTTATGCCCTACAAAACTTGTTTCTTACATTACAAGGTGACCCTGCCTTAGATAGTCCCCTATCTTTAAGTACTTTAGCCGAAAAAGAACTTCTACAGATTGAACAAATTATGCATACTGCCTATTTGGATAGAATTGATCCAGATCAACCGGTTGCACCAGTTGTTTTTCCATCCCAACACTCACCTACTGGGATCTTTTGGCAGGAAGATCGTATCTTAGAATGGCTATTTTTGCCTAATAAAGAGCAGAAAAAGTTGTCTACCTATTTAGATAAGATTTGTAGAATCATTGCTAAGGGGAGATTAAGACTTTGCCATCTTATTGGCACAGATCCCCAACAAATTATAGTGCCACTTACTCAACAAGAAATTCTGTGTCAATATAAACTCTCTAATGAATGGCAACTCACTTTACAAGACTTTTTGGGTGAAATTCACAATAATTTTCCCAAAAACAAACGCCTTCAATTTCTCAAGAGAACCCAATGGATATTGCCTTCTATTGTTAAAACTAAACCTATTCCTAAAGCAGACACATTTTTTACTGATGCCAATAAACTTGGGATGGCAGGTTATATGGGTCCTAAGACTAAAATTGAACAAACTCCTTTTCACTCTGTTCAAAAGGCAGAGTTAGCTGCCATCATTATGTTACTTCAAGATTGCTCTGACCCATTAAATCTTGTAACTGATTCCCAATACACTGAACACACAGTAAAAGAAATAGAGACTGCTACCTTAATTGTGGATGGTTCAGAACTAATGCAATTATTTTCTATGCTACAGCATCTTATCAGAAATAGAAATCAACCTCTCTTTATTACTCATATTAGAGCTCATACTGCATTGCCTGGCCCTCCGTCAGCAGGAAATGAACAGATAGATTGGTTACTTATAGGTAATGTTCAAGCGGCCATGGACTTCCATGCCTCCACCCATACTAATAAACAAGGGCTTATCCAAAAATTTAATATCACACACAAACAAGCTCAGCATGTGTTAAATTCTTGCTCACAATGCAGTGCTCTACAAGGCCATCACTTTCCTCAAGGAGTAAATCTGAGAGGAAATGCAGCCAATCAGCTGTGGCAGATGGATGTCACTCATGTTCCTTCTTTTGGGAAATTGCAATATGTTCATATGTCCATAGATACATTTTCAGGTTTCTGATGGGCTACCTCCTTACCCAGTGAAAAGAGCCAATATGTTATACAACATTTATTAGAAGCATTTAATGTAATGGGAGTCCCACCACAGATTGAAACTGATAATGCACCTGCCTATCTTAGTAAAGTTTTAAAAAACTTTCTTCAACATTGGAATATTACCCATATTATAGGTATTCCCTATAACCCCCAAGGTCAAGCAATTATAGAATGAGCAAATAGAAGTTTAAAAGAAATGCTTATTAAACAAAAGAGGGGGAATAGTATGGGAATAAATACACTTAGGTTAAAATTACAAAAAGCATTATTTACACTAAATTTTTTAAATCGGCTGCCAGATGGATCTTCTGCAGCAGACCATCACTGGACAAAGGAAGTGAGTGTTCTTTTGCAACAGCCTGTTTTCTTTCTAAATGATATTGATCAGTGGGTTCCAGGAGTTATCCAGAGATAGGGAAGAGGTTTTGCTTGTGTCATTACAGATACTGGAGAAGTAATTTGGGTGCCAGCTCAATGAATAAAACCCAGAAAATGAGTAAACATAAACATTCTGATATAGATCCTCCAATTAATGAGATGAAAAGACTCACCTTAAATAAGAAATCATTGGGACAGCCACTTTCTAAAACCCAGCAAGCTCCATTACCTATGTGGGGACAAATCAAAAAACTCACACAAGAAGGTGAGAGAATGCTTGAAAAACACACCAGGAAAAGAATAGCACCAACTTGTTTATTGCTATGGTGGCTTTGTTGTCACTTCCGGTAAGTGTTGAAGGTAATTTTAGTTATTGGGCTTACATTCCAAATCCACCACTCAATAGAGAAGTTCACTGGTGGGATGTTACTATACCTATATATGTTAATGAAAGCTCCTGGCTACCTGGCCCATATGATGCCCAGGGACCAGCAGTGCCAGCAGAAGAAGGAACCAAAATTCCATTTTATGAGATTGGAGTAGAAGGCTGGCCTATCTGTATTGGGAATGGAGCTCATTGCTTAAAAGCAAGCACATGAGTCTGGTTATCTATAGTAAATAATAATACTGGGGGTAAGGGAGGAAAAAAGGGACTTTTTCTTCTCCAAGGAAAAAATTTTAAAGGTATACCTGCTGATGGAACATTTCCACTGCCAGATCTGCCACCCTGCCAGAATACCAATGTTGCTTATCTCAGTGATTGGATACATTGGGAAGTCTGTAGAGGAGAAGCAGCCTGGGTGTTGGTTAATACTTCCTATGGAAGTGTCATAGATTGGAGCCCTTAGGGCTCTGCCCGGACAGCAGAAGGAAAGGAGTTAAGATGGAAACGGAATGGCAGTGATGAGATCTATACTAGCACTAGAAATGCCAATGATACAATAATGTGGCATGGAGGAGGAATGTCCCCTAGTGTCCCTCATGTTTCTGGAGGGCCAATTCAACATCATCTTTGGAAATTGGTTACCTCATTAAATCATGTGTCAGCATGGAAAGGTTTTATATGGAGGAATCAATCCTCGAATAATTTACATCTAAAATTTAAAAGGAACACAACACATTTTGCTCAGGCATGTGTTCACCTCCCTTACCTGTTGCTTGTAGGACATAGTCATTGGAACCCTTCTAACTATACCATCACATGTCACCATTGTTCTTTATACACATGTCTAAACTCTTCTATTAGCTTTAATTTTTCCAGGGATAGCATTTATATTCTCAGGGCAAGGACTGGAATTTGGCTTCCTGTACAACTGCATCGCCCGTAGCAAGACTCCCCTTCCATGATGCTGTTCCAACATTTGCTGGAGATGTTAAAGAAGAGAACGAAAAGAATAATTGAACTCATGATAGCCATAATTTTAGGAATAATCACCATCACAGCCACAGCTGCTACAGCCGGAGTAGCATTGAGCCAAGGTGTACAAACTGTTCATTTTGTGCAGCAGTGGCACAAGGACTCAGAACAATTATGGACTTCTCAAGGACACACAGACTCAGAGTTAAATGCTAAGATAAATGATTTAGAGCAAGCTGTTGTTATGGTAGGAGATCAAATTGTTAATCTACAACGTCAACCTCATTTAAAATGTGATTGGAATACCTCTTAATTCTGTGTAACTCCAATTCCATGGAATCAGACTCATTTCCCATGGGAAAATGTATCGTGGTAATTTATTGCATCGTGGTAATATTATCTCTGAGATCCTGTCTCTTCAGCAATATATTTATAATACTTTTGTAAAACAATTGTCAGAATTGTCTGGCACTGGTCTGTTACAAAGCATCTCAAATGGCATTGAAAACCTTAATCCTTTTCATGTTACTCCATGGTTTAGTGGAAGTGTAGAAGTGATTTGTCTATGTTGTCTCTGTACTATGTGTATCCTGCTTATTCTGGTGATGAGGACGAGTCCGGCAACAAGCCATGGACCAAAAATCAGCAGTCCTTGCCTTGATGCTGCAAAAACTTTCAGCTTAAAAACAAAAGTGGGGAATTGTAGAGACATAATATTGAGACAAAAGCCTGATGTCCCAAGAGAGTAGGGAACACTGGACTGAGCCCGAGGAGGGTTGCTGTCTATTTGCAAATTCCTGGAAAGCTGGGACCCAAAGCAGCAGATAACAGCTTCTCCTGCAGGTGCTCTGTCCTTTGATCCCTTGCTTGGGATGTTATCGGCTAGGATTTGTGTGAACCTAGTGTTAGGCAAATGGTGGAAGTTAATAGATATAGTAGTTTGTATTCACTTAGGTAATTATGCACATTCCATAGTCTGTCTTTAGCCCTCAATAAATGTGAGATGCTTCTGAGGCTCTGGGCTCACTTGGAGAGAGACTAATCTCAGTGAGACCTCTGAAGCTACATTCATCAGGTCTTCTCATCGTTTCTTTCGGCACTGACCCATAACATACAACAACTGACCAGCCAGTCCTAGCTCAGGCTCCGTGAGTATGTGGGAGAGCTTCTGGCTACCCTGCACCAGTGGGATCTACTGGTCCCAGCCCAGGGGTAACATGGGTGAGACCCTCTTCTACCCCCTTGGGATGCCCCCCACCACTCCGCAGCACCTCCCCCACCCCGCCCACAGAGTAGGAATTTCTGCCACTTTCCAGAAACCCTCAGACCCAGTCCTACCCCAGGCCCGGTGAGTGTGTGGAAGAGCTTCCAGCTAACCTGCGCCAGTGGGACCTACTGGTTCTAGTACAGGCTCAGCACATGTGAGACCCTCTTCCACCCCCTTGGGATGCCCACCACAACTCCACAGCAACTCGCCCACCCCAGCTGCAGAGTAATAATTTCAGCTGCCTTCCGGCAACCCCCAGACCCAGTCCTAGCCCAGGCCCAGTGAGTGTGTGGGAGAGCTTCCTGCTACCCTGCCCTGAAGGGACCCAGGTGCAGCGTGGGTGATACCCTCTTTCACCCTCTTGTGATGCTCCCCATCACTCCGTAGTACACCCCCACCCTTCCCACAGAGTAGGGATATCTGTTGCATTCTCAGAACACCCAGATCCAGTCCTAGTAAAGGCCCAGTAAGTGTGTGGGAGAGTTGCCTCTCCCACATGCTCCACCTGGTACCCTCCAGACTCAGCTCAAGCCTGGCATACAGGCCTGGAATGAAACTCTGCAGCTGTAATCCCTGCAGAGAGTGTAGGGGACAGAACCACCCAGCTAGTCCAGGGGCAGAACATCTTGCCAGAGGGGCACAACAAGTCCACCAACAGTAGGCAAAGAGTTCATGAACAGAAACCAAATCACACAGGAAACACTTGAAAGAATTAACAACTGGCACCAGCTCTTATTAAGAAGATTTTTCACATCAAAAGAAATTATCAACAAAGTGAAAAGACAACCCACAAATTTCGAAAAAATCTTAACTAATAAGCACTCAGACAAAGGTCTGCTCTCTAGAATATATAAAGAACTAAA
>NW_004525031.1:242539-257472 GCF_000260255.1 Octodon degus
GAGATCAACATCAACACAGAAATCGGTAAACTCGGCAGGCCCTTGTGCAGCTCACCTGTAATCCCAGCCCTTGAGAGGCTGAAGCAGGAGGATCCCTTCCAGTTCGAGGCCAGCCTGGGCTGCACAATGAACTCAAGGTCAGCCTGCATTACAGAGTGAGACCCTGTCTCTCAAAAGCAAAATGGGGTTCGGGCTAGAGTTCAGCAGGCACAGTGCCTGCCTGGCAAACACAAGGTCTGAATTCGAGAGCCGGTACAAAACACAAAAAAGTAAATAAATAAAATAAAAATTTAGAAAAGGAATCCATACCATTGACACTAATGAAGCATCATGCAATCATGTAAATAGATCTAGAAAACTTTTGACAAAATGCAACATTGAGGATTACAAACAGAAGCACTGGGCAGGAGAGACAGCTCAGCAGACAAAAGCGCAGGCTTAGGCAAGCTTACGCAAGCTTATGCAGAAACAGGAACCGTTGTTTGGTCCCCACACCACATGGTGTGCCAGCTCCCCCCCACCCTGGGTGGGCTGAGCTGGCCAGGAGCAGTTCATAGTGGCGCACGCTGGGGAGACTGAAACGGGAGGATCACCACGAGCCCGAGCGGCCTGTAACAACCAAATACATTTAAATAAAAATAAAAAAACTGTAACTTTTACTGTTTCCATGTGAAAATCAAGCTCTTGTATTTATCATTTTTCTGTGTTCAACACTTCTGTGGTCTGAAATTTCACACTGCTTGTTATTTATTTAATCCTAAAATCCTATGAGTAGGTTTCAGACCACTGTTCTTGATCCTTCATTCTGGTTTTGTATCCAATGAGACTTTTTGATATGTGTATATGTGACATGCTCAACAATCCTTACTGCTCTCCTAGTGGTCAATTGTATGAAAGTTATAAATATAATACATTTTTTATTTTATATAAAATAAATGCAAAAATTAAAAAAAAAAAGGTAAATTGGAAGAATCCATCCTCTGCACCCTGCAGGGGTGGCACAGGGTCTGAAGGACCTTGCTCCGCCCTCATCCAGGCTCCCACTGGAGTCTTGGCGCAGCCATTTTTCTTTTTCTTTTTTATTACTATTTTTTCATGCATCTGGTTGTTGCACAGTCTCAGTAAGCAGCTCAGACTAAAGGTGATCCTCTCGCTTTCTGCCTCCTCAGTGCCGCGGGATTACAGGAGTGCACCATCAAGCCCAGACTCGGGGGTCATTTCCGCCCACCCCGGGGCGGGACTACCGCGCAGAGCAGTGCGCGCCACGTGGTGCAAGGATCCAACCGCTGGCCCTGTCCTTCCCTAAGCTTGCCAGCCCTTTTTATCTCTACACCGAGTGGCTGCGTCCACCCACTCCAGGTAAGTGACTTCTGCAGGACTGTGTTGTCCCGGTCCAGCAGTGTGGGAAAGAGGCTGCACCCAGACAGGACCGGCTCGGCGGTAAGTGAGAAGTCTCCCAGCGCGGAGCGAGACCCGCCTTTCTCAGTCCCTACCTCACCCAGCCTCCAATTCCTCACCCCAAGAGAACTCAACCCTGCCACCCCGCGGGACCCCAATTCCGCATCTGGCAGGGGACCTCAAGACCCCAAGGTCCAGGGTCGACCCCAGGACAGAAAACATCCTCTCCTAGGGAGCAACCTTCTTCAGCCCAAACGACCCCAATCATGTCCTGTGGACCCCACACACGCTTGCCCGGACACTTAAATTCCCTCAGTGTGAGGGTCGCCAAACATCTCCATTTGAGGAGCTCAAGTCCCTCAGCCCAGTTACCCCAAATGCTCCACAGGAGGAACCCTAAATCTGTGAACAGCAGCGCCCGGCTCTCCAGGTCCCAAACCCAGACAAACTGCAATATCTGGCAGTACATTCACCCCAAATATCTCCCACCCACAAAGTTCAGCTCCCTTAGCCTGGGGATCCCGAAACACCCAGCCCAGGAAGAGCCCAATCCCGAAGGGGCCTACACGTCGCTCCATCTGGAAACCCCATGCCTTCCGCTGAGGGACCCCAAGGCCCCCTGAGGAACCTCAGACACAGCCCGAGTCCCCAGTGTCGGGCCCCAGAGGAACCCATGTCAGGCCAAGGACCCCGATTCCATCAGCACAGGGATCCCACACCCCAACCTGCGCATCCGGAGATGCTCGGCATTGGATACAGCCTCAGCCACAGCACACCTCCCCCATATCGTGATCTGGAAACCCATTTGACCCCGACTGCAGGGTCCCAAGCCTGCACACTGCACCCCAACTCAGGGATCCCAGGCAGAGGTGCCAGATCAGAAACTTTCAGGACCTCAGGACACCCCTACTTTTCAGTGCGGTTAGAACCAGTTATGGAGAGGAGTGTGAGGGCAAGGGCTAGGGCTGGGGTTGCAGTTATCATTTGGGTGAGGGTTAGCTTAGGTCAGTGCTGGGGTGCAGTTTGCAATTGGGGTAGAGTTTGAGTTAGGATTGGATGAAGTATAGGGGAGCTGTGGTTGGGGTTGTGTTCAGCTTTGGGACAGACTTTAGGTTAGTTTGGGGTAGAGGTCAGGGTTGTGGTAAGACTTACGTTTGAGGTTGTGTTTGGGCCAGGATCTGATTACCTCAGAGGTGTGGAGAGGGTTAGGGTTGGGGTGGGATGAGGCGTAGTGTATGGTTGTGCTGAGTTTTAGGTTTAGTTTAGGTTAGTTTAGGTTAGATTTTAGGCAAGCGTTAAGTTAGATTTAGGAAAGGTTTGGTTAGGGTTAGGGGCCAGGTCAGACTTAGTGCTTTTTCAGGCCAAGGCCTCAGTTTACACCTCCACACCTTTGCTGGCTCCCTCTACCTGCATGAACAGTGGAACCTGATTGCAAACCTCCCTTGCAGATCTCAGTTGCCAGAGTCTCAGCAGTCACCTCCGAGGTCCCCTGATCCTTCTGTGGACACAGCTGGAAGCCGGCCCCCAGCTCTTCCTTCTGCAGAACCTGCCTTGCCCTGTCCTGCCCAGTATTCAGGCCCCATGAATGCCCACAGTTCCTCAGAGGACTCAAAGGAGGACTCATCAGGAGCCAGGCAGAGGCCCAAGGTAGATGAGCACAGGGAAAGTTGGGGCCAAGGACAGAGGGACCAGCCGATGGGATGAGGCGCTGAATCCCAGGGAGAACTGGCCTCCTCTCACAGTGAACACAGAAGAGAGCTGGGCCAAGCATTCTCCCAAGTCTCAGGCAGGTGGAAAGAGGGACAGTCGGCTTCCCCAGAGACACCCGGGCCTGGCAGGGCCTTACAGGCACCTTGGCAGAAAGGGGAGCCTCTGTCTGTGCCCTGTGCTAGCAGGTGACACAGAGTCTCTTTTCTCTAGGTCACAGATGCTTTCAAGGACATTTCCAGATATGTCTCCAAGGAACAGTGGACCAGTATGAGAGAGTTTCAGAAAACACCCTACCGCAGTGCGAAAAACAACTGCAGCGAGATGCTCTCTGTAGGTGAGAAGAGATTGTGTGCCGCCCAGCCTAGGGCACGAAAGCAGGCCTCCCTGCAGGCCCCTGTCTCACAGTTCTGTGTGAGGGTAGTGTGCAGCAACCTGTCCTCAGGAGTCAAGGCTCCAGGGAAGCTCTGTTGCTGGGCTCAGGGCAGAGCTAAGAGAAGAGCTGTGCTAGCCACACACAGAAGCCATCTCTGCTCCCCAGCCTGCCTGGCCTTTGTGTATTTCCAAGGCCCGTTCCTCTGTCTCTCCTCCTGACATGTCCTTCCCCTACACACAAAAGATTTGGGTCCTTCCCAGGTCTGACAGCCCAGCGGTCAGCTTTGCTGCATCGGGGAAGGCGAACTAGCCAAGTCCCACTGGATGACTCTGACGATTCTGACACAGAATGGATGCCTCGGTGGCCAGGTGAGGGCGAGGACTTGCAGGTCAGCTCAGAAGTAAGGGCAGGTCACCTAGAAAGCACGTTGTGGATGGTCTAGAGCTATGACATGGACTTTGGGTGGGCGAGCCTCATGCTGGACAGATCTGCATGGCCACCTTCTGGGCAGTGTGAGTGGTGTGCAGGAATTTGGCTTCCAACACACACTTGGGTCTCAGCCACATAGGGCCCCTGGGGCCTTGAGCACTTCTCATACTCTCCAAGCTTCTAAATGCCAATCAATAATAAGCATAAGGGCCCATAGCCCACCTGTCTTCTGGAAACAGTAAGGATGATATAGAATAAAGGACACATACTTGGCACAGTGTCCCCCACAGCCATTTGTGGCAACAGCTCTGCACATCCTTAGTGCTGCCTGACGAGGTATTTGTGCACTGTGGGTTGCATGTGGCCCTCGACAGCTAGAAATGTGACCTGTGGGTAATGCAGGGATTTAGAGGATGGGGAAGGATGGGTGACAATCAGATGCAAGGATATTTCACAGTTTCTGATGATACAGGGAGAGATGCCCTGGGTGATCCACTTCAGTCTTGCTCTGTCCTTCCCCTTAGAACCCAGGAGAAGGGTTGTTGAGCGGAAGTTGTACACCCTGCGACAAGGAAATGGCTGTGCATATGAGGAGGTCAGCGAGCCCCAGGATGATGACTTCCTGTGTAAGTGACCCTCTTGACCTGCCCCCAAAGGACAAGGCACAGTTAGGTGTGCACGCAGTCACCTGGAGCTCAAGGCGCCCCTCACTCTAGGCATGAGCAGTGGAGAATGGAAGGCAGAGGTAGGGGTTTGGGCTCACTCCGGAGCTCCCCATAGCGAGGAATACACAAGGATTATATGATTCCTAATCCCCACCATGCTCCCTTCAGATTGTGAGAAGTGCAAGATCAACTTCATCGACAGCTGTCCCACTCATGGGCCCCCTACATTCATGAAGGACAGCGTGGCAGATGTGGGGCTTGAGGACCGCGCAGTGCACACACTGCCCACCGGGCTGAGGATAGGACCTTCGAGCATCCCAGGGGCTGGGCTGGGAGTCTGGAATGGGAACTCCACCCTGCCTGTGGATGTGCACTTTGGCCCCTACGAGGGTCAGATCACAGAGGATGAAGAGGCGGGCCACAGCGGTTACGCCTGGATGGTGAGGGGCCTTCCTTCCCCGTCTCCTGGTACCCTGAGCCCCTCCAGTGTCCCTCTGCTCCCTGGGCTTGGTTGAGCCGCTCAGCTCTGTGTCCTGAGTTGCCTTGGCAACAACAAAATCCCTGGTGCAGGGTAAGATGCTGAGTGGGACAGGGCCGCACAGAAATGGAGTAGATACAGCCTCTGTGGCGTCCTTGCCTGTCTGCAGATGCTGGGCAGGCAGGATGCAGCAGCATGAAGGGAGGGGGTGACAGTAGCCTCAGGTACAGCTGGCAGATGTCATTCCTCCCAAATGAGGACAGTAACTCCTTTTCCCAAAACATAGATCTCTGAGGGGAGACAGAGCTACAAGTACGTGGACGGCAAGGACACATCCCACGCCAACTGGATGAGGTGAGGACACCAGGCTTCCTGGCTCCACAAGGACATCTGTCCCTCACTAGCCCGATTCCTTCCCTTCTCATCCCTGATTGCTATTCTCCTACTTAGAAAGTGGGCTTCCCTCCTGACCACAGTCTCTGTCGCTGTGGAGCGCCTGAGGCAGAGCACACGAGATGTTTTACTGCAGGAATATTTCAGTGTAATTTAATGTGCCTTCAACATTTACAGGGCAGGAAGAGAAGTATAAGCTAGGGACTGTTAGGCTAACAGGGCCTCAGAGACACTGAAAATAGTGCTGAGCCTGGGAAGAAATAGACTGCAGGAGTGTAGGGGGTTCCTATACTGACTGCCTAAGTGATTTGAGAGAGGGGCTCTTGCTTCAGCAGAGACACTAGGGGATAGGGACACACTGATGCCATTCTGAGACATGGTACTAAGGCAGACATGATTGCCTACACGCATGTGGGAAAGGAGGCGGCCTCCTTGGTCAGGTGATGGGGGAATCTCCCACGATGACTTGGGCCAGGGTAGCCTAGTAGAGACTACTTTAGAAACAGAATCCTTCCCTGGCACCAACTTCCAAAGGAAACACCACCCTTATTTACAGTTTTGAAATGCAAAGGCTTCCTGGGTTTTACACCCAGCTAGGTGTTTGTGAAGTCTGGGATGTGGCATGAAACACTGGATATGTAGGTGGGGAGACCTGGAGGACTCAGAGCTAAGTGGTCATTGGCCCTGTGGAAGAGACCCAGGTGAGAACAGCAGGTTCCACCAGGAGTAGGGGCGGTGCACAACAGGGAAGTGTCTACCACTCGAGGGATGGATGGACACTGATGTGATGGGGACACGAAAGGGATCAGCTATTTCCTTCCTTTCCACCCTGAACCCCAGGTATGTGAACTGTGCCCGCATTGAGGAGGAGCAGAACCTTGTGGCCATTCAGTACCACGGGCAGATCTTCTACCGCACCTGCAAGGCCATCAAGCCTGGCACTGAGCTATTGGTCTGGTACGGGAACGAGTATGGGCAGGTGCTGGGCCTCACAGGCAACAGCAAGTGGAAGAAACAGCACGTGGATGGGAGAGGTAGGCACCCCTGGGCTTCCTTGCATGAAAGGAGGAAGCTTCTCCCCGGGAATTCCCACGCTTCCACTCATAAGAAGCTTGAGGTGCAGTCCACAGTCAGTGAAATGTCTCATGCTCAGCTTGCAAACGGACAGATGTGTTTTGCATGCCTTTGACACTTAGAAAAATTTATCTTTCAGAATGTTTGTTCAGAGTCTGCTATGCAAGCACATAGTGCACAAATATCTAATAAATGTAATGTGGGATGGTTGGAGCCCAAGTAGAAGTTCTCAGCGAGGCAGCGCCCTCACAGACCTGGCCTCTTCTGGCCCACACAGTGTTTTTTTTCAATTCTCTCCAATTCCCAAATAGTGTGCATGAACCGCAGGCTGTCTCTTAGGCCAGCTAGCTGTCACCTGGATTCCTACCCTGTGCCAGGACCTGAAAACCCAGAGCAAAGCAGATGACCCCCCTGATGAGTGGCGCTGGCTCCTGGGTCTTGCATGGGGACACGCGCACCTGTGCGAGCACGCGCTCAGCCGGGGCAGTGGCTGAGCCTCTGAAGAATCCCCCCAGGGAAGAGTATGCAGGAGTCCGGTGGGCCAGGATCACATGTGCACCAGGCCGGGCAGGGCTTTCCCGGCGGGGAACAGTTAAGGGGCCTGGGTGTCTGTGGTCATAGGGCTCCACACGTGGGCAGCACTTTGTGCAGCCGCTGAGAGGTGGGAAAGAGGCCAGGATTGGACCTGAGGGGCCTGTGACTCCTGCCGAGTCATGTGGGTACAAATGGTTGTAGAGCTGTCCATTCTATGTCCCGGGATCATGCTTTGGCATGTTTGGAAATTAGCCCCCAGAGCTAAAGCTGTGAGAGGCTGCTTCAGTCTCCAGCTGAGAAGGTGGCATGTGAGGGTCGGTGACAGAGAGAAGGTGTCTGACAAGGACAGATTGCGAAGCGGGACTTCCCCAGTATACAGGGAAGGATGATGATTCCTCTTTGCCCTGGGTTGCCATCAGGAAGCAGGATGGGGACCCATGTTCTCTTGGCTACACCCCTCAGATTACAATGGCCATAACATGGCCAGGAATCTCTTCTGTCCAGGGCTCCCCAAGGGATCAGGTGAAGATACATCCTCCGTGGCCTCACGCCAAACACTCACACGGGGCCTAGGTCACCCAGTCCTAGCAATTTCCAATACATCTTCACCAGATGATTTAAGGAGCCCTGGACAGCAGAGATTCCTGGCCATGTTGTGACTGTGGAACCCTGAGCCCTTTGGTTATGAGTGTAGGGACACTGAGCCTGTCCTGCTTCAATCCTGCTTCCTCATGGCAACCTGGGGCAAAAGGGAATCATCACGTGTGTCACATTGCACACAATTCTCTATCTCGGCACTGCTCTCAGATGCAGCCACCACAACCTCCCATAGCTATACCACCCCAAGGGGGATGACCAGGACGGGTCCATGTAACCTCTCGCCGGAGAAGCCAATGGGGACAGCATTACCTAAGTCATCAACTCTGCCAGCTCTCAATGGGATAGATCAGCAGCAGAGCAGGAGTCAGGAAACGGGTCCAGGATCTGTGAGGGACCTGGGCAGAGGGCAGCCAGAGGAGACAGGGAATGACGTAGGAGATGGTTGTGTTCTGGGTGGGGGCCCATGCAGGTCCTTGGGTCCCAGGTCTGCCCAGGGAGGGCCCTGGACTGCTTGCCATGTCAGAAAGGCTACTGAGGCTGACATTGTGGATTTTGTTAAAAATCGGCATGGGAGAGGCACTATGGGCCAAGATTGGTGGGGACAGTGCTTGGTGGGGATAGCACTTACTAGGGACAGTGCTTGGTGCAGACAACTCTGGGTGTGAACAGTGCCTGTGGGGTCAGTGCTTTTGGAGATATTGCTTAGTGGAGACGGTGTTGGTGGGGACAGCACTGAGTGGGAAGAGCTGTGTGGGGAATGCCCTCGGTGGGGTGGGGAGGGCTGTGCGGTGCTGTCAGGCCTGAGGGAGTGTGAGGACCTGCACTCTGAGCAGGAACTTCTTCTTTCAGCAGAACCAAAGGCAGAGATCCACCTGTGTCCCTTGCGCTCTCTGGCCTTCTCCATTCAGAAATTCCTCAGTGGCTATATAAACCACGGTCACCTCTCTCAGATCCACTGGGTAACAGCTACAAGCAACATGCTCCAAGGAGAAGATGCCTGTCCGGGGGATCTGCTCTGGGAGCAGCAGCAGTCCCGTCCTGATGGCAGGAATGATGGAGGTGAAGGAGAGGCCCAAGGGAGACCGAGCCCTGAGCCCCAAAGGACAAGGGAGAGTGGGACTTCAAGAGATACCCCCAACCCTCCCGAGGGACAGATGGGGAGGTCTGGGGAGAGTGAGGGTGTGACTGAGCAGGAGCTCAGCACAGGCCAGACCCTGCCCGTGGGGGTGGGAAGCTCACAAATTGCATCCATGAGTAGTAGAGAGTTGGAACAAGGCCTCAGTGACACATGGGAGGCCAGCAGGAACGAGCTTTCACAAGCAGGGGACAGTCGCTTTGCTTGTAGGGACTGTGGGCGGGGCTTTCGTTATCAGTCACTCTTCATCAGGCACAGGAGAACACACACAGGAGAGAAGCCCTATGTTTGCAGGGACTGCGGGCGGGGCTTTACTCGTCAATCAAACCTCACCGAGCACAAGAGAACTCACACAGGTGAGAAGCCCTATGTTTGCAGCGACTGTGGGCGGGCCTTTACTTTCCAATCAAACCTCAACAAGCACAAGAGAACTCACACAGGTGAGAAGCCCTATGTTTGCAATGACTGTGGGCGGTGCTTTAGTTTAAGATCACGCCTCACCAGTCACCAGAGAACACACACAGGAGAGAAGCCTTATGTTTGCAGGGACTGTGGACGGGGCTTTAGTGATCAATCAAACCTCACTCAGCACAAGAGAAAACACACAGGAGAGAAGCCCTATGTTTGCAGGGACTGTGGGCGGTGCTTTCGCCATCGATCAAGCCTCAGCAGGCACCAGAGAACACACAGAATTGGAGCCCAGTGCTCACAGAAATAGTAGGTTATGCGCAATATAACCATACCCCAGAGCCACAGAATAACTAATATAACCCTACACACCGCAAGGCCAGGTCTGAAGGGTCTTCAGAAGAGACGACTGACGCCTCCCTTTCCCCCAAGTGTAAAGGGACTAGAATTTAGCAATTAAAATGATACTGCAGACTCACAGTCAAGGATGAGGTCGATAGCAGGATAGTTCTGTAGATGTTCAAGGGCTTTTCATCTGTGTTAATTCGTCACAATGATGCCATCTCTCTGTCTAGGTTTTGCTTCCCTCTTCGAATAAATGTTTTCTCCACATGAATCTGAAGTCCAAGCCATGGTTTTAATTGTGCTCTAAAAATGAGTTGAGGAGCAATCCATATGAGCCTCGGGGAACTCACTGGAAATCCTCTCCTGAGTTCCCACATCCTGGGGTCACTGTACTTAAATGACGGAAGGATCAGTTCTCCAAGCCACCAAGAGGGATTTCAGTTCAGGCCAGAACCTGCTCTTGGAAGATTTTCTGTTCTAGGAAGTGAGCTTCTCCCTCCCCCTTCTGCTGCGCTGTTCTCCCTGGTCCTCTTAAGCTGTCTCTCTACCTCCTAGGCTTAGCAGTGAGAGGTACACAGGAGTGTGTATGCATGAATGTGTGTGCTTTGTATGTGCACAGCATGCATGGACCAAGGGCAAGTGAGGTGCTCTGGCTGTGTGTATCTCTGCTGGTCCAGGAGGGCTTCCTGTGCAAGAGTGCCCTGGTGTGCAATGGGTATGTCCAACTCTCGGTGTCTGAGGCTTGTGAGCATGGCCTGCACATATGTGTGTACATAGGCTTGTGTGATGGGTATACATACATAACACATGTGCAGGTGCATGTTGTGCATCCTGTGTGGGTATGGCATAGTCATCTGTTGTTTAGGAGGGCTGTGTGTGTCTTTGTGTGTCCTTCATATGCAGGTGTACATGGATTTGTGTGAAGGTGCGGGCCTTGTGTGTGTGCGTGTGTATTGCGTGTGCATGTGTGAGTGTGCCTGGGCATCTGCACTGGTGTTGCTGTGCTGCAAGGCTCAGGACCAGACCAGAGGGAGATGCAGCACTGGAGGCCCTCTGGAAGGCAGACAGCTGCACTCCACTACCCGACCAGGGGCCGAGCAGGTCCAATTCCCCAGCCTCGTTCTGAGGTCACTCTGGCATTGTTTTTAGGGAGGAAGTAGGAAAGGCACCTCATATTACATGCTGTATTTGGTCACACATGTCTTTTTCATTAACTGCTAGGCAGAATTTACTCTTCCAGGAACAAAGCAGGTTACAATTGTATAACATGGGGGAAGACTCAGTCGTTGTCTGAGACCGGGCAGAGGTGTCCTTGAGGTGCTAATTCTCTGGGACTTAAACATAAGCAAAACACCACCATTTCACTAAATTCTACTCATTTTACGCCCTGCTCTGGGAGCACCATGGCATGTTAAGATTTGTAGCTCTCTAATTATGAGAATCAACTGTGTTTCCTTATCTCATTCTTGAATAGTGTTAGAAATACAGGATTTTACATTTTGATTACATTTGCAATAGCCCCTACATGAGCAGGACAGTTGTGAACTTTGTGTGAGTGTATCCACATACCTGTGTGTGTGTGCGTAGTTGTGCATACATGAGTTGGTGTGTGCCTTGGGGTCCAACCCAGGAAGCCATGCTTCTTCCTCCAGGGACACCATAGGTGCTCAGCCCTCTTCTCCAGATGCAAGCTGGGAATCACTGTCCTCTTTGAAAAGCTCTGGGAAGAGAAGGAAGCCAGTGGCTGGTGTCCTGCCACAGTCAGCACAGTTTCTGTGGAGACCTGCTGGGCTTTGAGGATGCCGGCTCTGCAGGTCCCAGCAAGGGCTCCCTCCTGTCCTCCACCCCTTCCCAGACCATAAGGAGATTGCCTCGGGTTGTATGGTTTCCCTCAAGGAAGGAGCTGAGCAGGTGTGAACAGGGGCACGTGCCTGCACATCAGGTGCCTGGACCTGAGGCCGGTGGCCCAGAAGCTCAGCCTGTAGTCATTGGTGGGAGGGGAACGGCGCTCTCACACTGAAAGGTTCCCAGGCCATGGGCATGAGGGGAGGCTCAGTGGGGACCTCGGGTGTTCGCATCCAGAGAAGTCCAGAGAGGCTGGCTTTTCTGCACCTGTCAAAATGTTTGAGCACAGCCTCCCCCTGTTTTCTCAGCCCCACCTAACAAGTGCAGACCTGTAGGTCAACCTAATGAAAGCCATCTATGAGAAACCAACAGCCAATGTCATATTAATTGGGCAAAAATTCTGAAGGCTTTCACTTTAAAATCAGGAACAACACGAGGCTGTGCAGTGTCTCCACTCCTAGTCAATATAGTTGTGCATATATTAGCCAGAGCAATTAGACAAGAGAGACAAAATGAATAAGGATTTGGAAAGCACAAGTGAAATTATCATTATTTGCAGATGACATGATACTCTACACAGAGTAGCAGTAGAGTTTCAAAAACTCCACCAAGAGTCTCGTAGATTTCATAACCAAGTTCAGCAGTGTAGTGAGATACAAAGTCAACACCTAAAAATCAGTAGCCTTTTGTACACAAACAATAAACACGCTGAGAGAGAAATGAAGGTAACCACACCTTGCACAACAAAATGAAATGCTTAGGAATGAATCACACAAAGAATGTAAAATACTTTTACAGAGAAAATTATGCTACTCTAAGAAAATAGAGTGAGGAGGATTTGAGAAAATAGAAAACCATTCAATGCTCCTGGATAGGAAGAAACAACATTGTGAAAATGGCCATGCTCCACAAGTTGCTATACAGGTTCAATGCAATCCCAATTATCAGACTATTAGAATACCTCACAGAGCTAGAGAAAACTTTCCTCAAATTCATTTGGAACCAGAAGACACCAAGCATATCAAAAGCATTCCTGGGAAACATAGGAAAAGCAGGAGGTATCACAATCCCTGACCTGAAATTATACTATAATGCTGCTGTGATAAAATCAGCATGGTACTGGCATAGAGACAGACCTGAGGATCAGTGTAATGGATTAGAAGATACAGACACAACTACAAACACACTCAGCCCCCCCTTCTTTGATAAAAGGGCCAAACAGGCCCTCTGGAAAGAAGATAGCCTCTTTAAGAAATGGTGCTGGAAAAACTGGCTTTCTCCATGCCGAAGGCTAAATGGAGCCCCATGCTTATCACCATGTACAAAGTACCAAGTTCAAATGCATCAAAGATTTAAAATATTAAAAGGGTGGCCAAATAGCTCAGTGGATTAAAATGCCTGCTTAGACAGATGCAGGGACCAGTTGTTCAATTCTCAGGCCTGCTGTGCCAGCCCTAGCCCCAGGGCACGCTGCAATGGCATCTGAGAGTGAGCATGGTGGCATGTGCCTCTAATCCCAGCACTTGGGAGGCTGTAAACAGGAGGATCACTATGAGTCTCATCTATGCAGTGAGACCCTGTACACCCTCTCTTAAATACAAAAAGTGTTTAAATATGAAAAGAGAAACACTAAATCTTCTGGAGAAAAATGTAGGTAGAAATGTTAAAGACATAGCGGTAGGAAGAGAGTTCATGAACAACAGCCAAACTGAGCGGGAAGTACTTCAAAGAATCAACAGCTGTGGTCTCATCTTACTTTTTCGGGGAGGAGGGTGGAAGGTCTAGAGGGTATTCAGGGTCTCACTACTAGATTGGACTCATAGTGGTCCGCCTTTTTACAGCCTCCCAAGAGCTGGGATTACAGGCGCGAGCCACTATGCCCAGTCTCATTTACCATCTCAGTGTGTCCCAGGGGTGGGGCTGGCACAGCAGTCCCAGGGATCAAACCTGTGGCCCCTGTGCCCGCTTGCAGGTGCTTTAATCTGCTGAGCTATTTGGCTGGCCTCAGGATCTCATCTTATTGAAAAGTTTCTGCACTTCAAAGCAAATCTCCAATTATGGGGCCACAGAGGAAAGAGACGGATGATTTAGAGTGTGCCTAAGGAGAGTCACATGGAGAAAAAACATTCTTTCAAGCTTTCACAGAGTGCAAATTGGTCAAGCAATGGCTGTGACTCATCCACATGGCTGATATTGACAAAGGATCTACAAACTGCAGTACAGGGTTTCAGGATAAATCCTGAGGGGATTTGACTGACTTTATCAGATGCAAAAGTTATATTTCTTGTTATAGTGGTCTTGTTTTATCTTGGTCTTAACCATCCAGCGTAAAAGTATAAAAACAAAGTATAAAATGTAAAGACATATTAATATGCTGTGCTGTAAAAAGCTCAAGTCAACAACTTCTGTCATGACCAGTCCTACGGAAAACCCACTACTATTATGGATTACTGGACTATATTGGAATATTTTGCTGAATTCATGCACCTACAATACTTAAATAACAATGGAATACCCTTCTCTGACAAAACTAAACAAAAAAGGGGGATACAAATGAACAACCACTTTGCATCTGTATATTCAAAATAAGAGAGCTATACAGCTACTTTCTCTTAATGCATAGAAAGATTTGTTCTAATAGTGTTTGTAAACAGGATATCAGGTCTGCATCTTGTACAATGAATAACCACTATGAAGACAATATATGCAATGTATTAATTATTGAAATGTCCTATTAATTGGTTTTGAAACTGTCTCATCGCTATTTGTTTCTTAATAAAATTATTTTTTAAAAAGCAAATCTCCAACAGAGTAAGAAAAAAAAAACAAAAACAAGCACGAGATTTATAGTGGACTGCCCTTCTAACAAAAACCTATCTAGGACATACAACGAATTTTTAAATATAAGGCCCCCCAAATTCAAAGACCCAATCTCAAAATCAGCATCTGAGCTGCTTCTACACTTCTCAAAGGAAAAATACAAATGACAAGTAAATATATGAAAAAGTGTTCAGCATCATTGATCATTCAAGAATTGCAAATTAAAACAACACTGAGATTCCATCTCACCCCAGAAAGAATGGTAACATCAAGGAGTAAGCCAAAAGAAAAAAAAAAAGGAGTAAACCAATGACAAATGCTGGAGACACTGTTCAGAAAAAAAAAAAACCCTTCTGGTTGTATCCACGTTCCTATGAAGTCTTTGAGTTTGTCTGTCTTTGCAGTTGAGTAATACTCCATTGTATAAAAATTCCACAGCTTTTACACCAGTTCCTCAGGTGATGGGCATTTTGGTTGCTTCCAAGATTTGGCCATGACGAATTGTGCTGCTATAAACACGGGTGCACATATATCATTGTGCTATGATGTTTTCAGTTCTTCTGGGAAAATTGCCAGAAAAGGAATAGCCAGACCAACATGTGTAAATATTATATTGTCTCCATAGTGTAAGAACCTGAAAGAAGAAATAAAACCTGAAAGGAATGTCAGATATAGTAAAACAGAAAGAAATAGAACCTCAGGATTAAACAAGGAAGAGGACAGAAA
>NW_004525031.1:257837-260210 GCF_000260255.1 Octodon degus
AGTTTTCAGGAACAGCCAGGCGATGGCCCATCAGCATCTGCCGGCTCTCACGCAGGCCTTGCTCCATTTCCGTGCAATCCACAGGCCCACAGTGAACAGTAAGAGGGTCAGGGGCAGAAGGCTCCGCAGGAGCGCAGAGGAACATGAGTGGAGGTTGTGAGAAGGCCAGAATTCAGACTCAGGCCTGGTCGAAGTTGAGTTTCTTGGTTGAAGGAGTTTCTCCTAGCCCTTCAATAGCCATCAGGTCACTGTTGGTGTTGGAGTCATTCAGAGTAATAAGTGTCACATCAGCCTTCTGTTTCCTTGTGGGGGAACCCCTGCCTCAGACACACTGGAGTTGCTGGGTGGAGGGGCAGCTGGAGGAGGCAACAGGACACCAGATGCCAATTTCTTTGGTCCTTTCTTGGGTGACTCAGCTGGAAGGGGGATGCCAAAGTCTTCCTAAGCCTTTCATCTCACAGTGGCCTTTATCTGTTCCTTAATGACACAGCTGATGTGATTAAGATCATCCCCAAATCGCTTCACAGCAGCCCTCAGCATCTCCAACGCTGTGTCCGTCTTCTTCGCACCCGCTGGAGAAGTCAGACATGGAATGCAGTTGCATCGTCAGCTCCACGAGCTTCGTAAAGGCGGCGCCCAGCAGGGAGAGGATCTCTCCAACCTTTGTGGATGCTGATATCATGTCCCCGTGCACCTCCTCACTGAGAGGCTATGCTAAGGTTCCCACATGAGCCGAAACCATGGAGAATCTGAGGGTGTAGCCCCTCAGACCCCTGTTCAGGAAGTCCTGTCCCAAACAAACTTTGAAAAGGTTAAAAAAAAACCCAGAGAAACAAGAACAAAAATTGAAGATTTCCCAAAAGCAAGTGTAATATCCAGCCATATGCTGAATCTTACATAACTATATCTGTTAATGGGAACAACAGATTTGGCAATAGCATATATAATATAGAAACCATTGTAATCAGCTATTCTTGGTTTGAAAATCTGTAGCATATGTATTGTTGTATGTTGCCCTGTTTCTGTCTTTGCTTCTGATTTTTGTTCTTGCTTTGCTTTTACTTTTCAAAATAAAATTAAACTGAAAAAGGAACCTTTCTGCACCATGGGTGGAGGTCCAGACTGATACAACCACTATGGAAATCAGTGTGGAGATTCCTTTAAAAGCTAGGATTGGAGGTCCCATTCAAGACAGCTGTTCCCCTCCTGAGTAGTTTTTGAGAAGAACTGAAAATCTCATACCACAATGATATATGTGCGCCCATGTTTATAGCAGCATAATTCCTCATAGATAAATGCTGGAAACAACCCACATGCCCATCAACTGACAAAAGGTTAAGGAAGTTGTGGTATTTGTACACAATGGAGTATTATTCAGGTATAAAGCAGGATAAATTTGGGTCTTTTGTCAGAAATGGATGCAACTAGAGAATATATACTCTTAAGTGAAATAAATCAGACCAACATGTGCAAACATCGTAGGATCTCCTTAGAGTGACAACCTGAAAGACAAAAATGGAATCTGAAGGCTACAATAGACAGTGGTAAATGGGAATGAACTTATTCAAAACAAAAGAGTTACTAAGTTGAGAAGGACAGGAGAGGGAGAGGGGGAAAGAGGTTTAGCTATCTATGCAAGCAGGATGGTTTGGACAACTGAACTGTGCATTTCTGCTGGTTTACGGAAAGGAGCAGTTCATGCTTTAATTTTTTAATCTCCCTTTCTCAATTGTTTCCCCTTTTTCTCTTCTTATTTTCTTATACATGTCTTTCTTTTGTTTCTTTCTTCTTCTTCCTATTTATACATGCACATGCCTAGTAATATCAATAACTGTTCTAAAGACAACCCTATATATTACAATAAATGCTGTGAAATTCATGTTCTTTTGTTAAGAGAAAATCTATATCATGTATGTTTTTTTTCTGTTTTGATTCTAATTTGTACTCTTTTTAAAACATAAAGTAATAAAAAATTTTATGGGCTAGGCAGTGTCAGCCATGTGGATGAGTCACAGCCATTGCTTGGCCAATGAGCTCTCTGTGAAAGCCTGAGAGAATGTTTTCTATCCATGTGACTCTGCTTAGGCATACTCTACATCATCAATCAGTGTCCTCTTTGGCCCCATAATCTCCTTGAACAGAAAATTTCAGACACTACCGAGTTATATGATGCTACACTACAAGTTCTCATATGTCCTGAGACTTATGTGACCTTGGAAGGCTAGGGCCAAAATGTTGGCTTTCCTTGTGGCCCTCCTTGTTCTCTAATTTTGGTCTGAAAACTTAGGTTGTTAACCCTCCAGAAGAGAAGCTTATTGTTATTACCATACAACCTAGGCTGTTAAGCTTAACCTCACTATCTGTCTGAATATC
>NW_004525031.1:261035-266084 GCF_000260255.1 Octodon degus
ATAGGCATACATATATCCCTATGATATGATGTTTTCAGATCCTCTGGGAAAATTCCCAGTAGAGGAATAGCTGGTTTAAATGGGATTTCCAGTCCAGCTTTTTTAAGGAGTCTCCACACTGATTTCCATAATGGTTGCACCAAGATGGCTCAGCAGAATAAGCGCTTCCCTGGCAAGCGGAAGAGCTTGAGCTCAACCCCTGGTTCTGCAAAAAAAAGAAAAGAAAGAAAGAAAGAAAAATTAAAAATGAATAAACAATGGAGATGAGCGAAAAGACAGAAAGTAGGAAGAAATTGAGAAAAAAATCCTGGAAGTATATCTGCAGAGTAGCTGAGATGATTATACTGCTTATTTCTCTCAGTTTTTTGAAAGTAGCAGTTAATATTTAAGCTTTTACTTTGACTAACTCTAGATGCTACTATCCGTAATCTGAGCAACTATATGAAGGACAGCAACGTGCAATAACATGCAATATAACAAGCACAGTCGAATACCTCTCATCTTGTACTTCTTTTTTTAAACTGGGGAAATAAAGTATATATTTAGAATTAACCAGCTGGACTCAGTTTAGATGATCCCTATTTTGCTGGCAACATCCAATGCATCATAATCGGGAGCCAGCTGAAAATATGCCTTCTTCTTTCCATCAGGCCTGCTTAAGGTATTGACTTGGCAACATTGGTGTCATAGAGCTTCTTCACAGCTTGTTTGATCTCGTGCTTATTGGCTTTGACATCCACAATGAACACAAGTGTTTTGTTGTCCTTGGTGTTTTTCATGTGGCTGACTCTGTGGTCAGGGAGAACTGATGATGGCATAGTGGTCAAGCTTGTTTCTCCTGGGGTGCCCTTCGGAGGGTATTTGGGCTGCCTCTGGAGCTGCAGTGTCTTGGGACAGCGGAAGGTGGGTGACATTCGTATCTTCTTCTATATTTGCCTGTGGATGCACTTCAGCACGGCCTTGTGGCCTACAAAGCTATTGGTTGGCTTCAGGTTTGGGAGGGGCAGGGGCTTCCTGCTTGGCCTTTGGTGCCATCTTTGTAAAAAGCCTCATCTTGTACTTTTAAGTGCATAACATCTCTACCATCTGATCTATTATTATGATTGTCTCTTTAAAATGAATTACGGGGTCTGGGAGATGGCTCAGTAGAATAAGCACTTGCCTGGCAAGCTCAAGGACCTGAGTTCAATCCCCGGTTCCACAAAAAAAAAAGTTTTGGGGCCTGGGAGATGGTTCAGTGGAATAAGCGCTTCCCTGGAAAGTGCAAGGGCCTGAGTTCAATTCCTGGCTCCACAGAAAAAAATAAAATAATATAAAAAATAAGCAAAAAGGAGAAGTAAAACATTAAGGTTCATCAAATGGAAGAGTTAACGTTTAATTGTTTGATCAACCTTATATAGCTACATCTGGTAATCTGAGCAATAAATTTGATAACACACAATAAATTGTGAATTATGTATTCTTGATTAGAAATTCTATACCATTTCTATTGTTTTATGTTGCTTTATTTCTGAATTTCTTCCTGTTTTTCCTCATTAAAATAAAGTGTTAGGGCTGCACAGGTAGCTCAGTGTATTACAGCACCTGCTTAGGCAGACACAAAAACTCAGGTTCAGTCCCTGGTGTGCAGTGCTGGACCCACCCCTGCGGTGACCTAAGACCTTGATTGAGACTGGGCTTGGTAGTGTGCACCTGTAAGCGCAGCGCTTGGGAGGCTGAAAACAGGAGAATCACTATCAGACCAATCTCTGTAGTTAGACTGTGTAGACCCAGAACTAAATACAAAAATAAATATATAAATTAATTAATTATAATACAGCTAAATTTTAAAAATTTCATAAAATAAAGTCGAGCAGAAGGCATGGACGTATGCAACAGAAACTGCTCCAAGGAAATGAGAAGGCTCAGACAGGTGTGTCCTTTGGGACCACTGGATCCACTCTCTTATGGAATCCAAGAAAAACGTTTTCTTTTCTCCACATACCTGCCCATGTCCCTTCTCTCTATCCTTAATAAATTCAAGTTATCCTTTGATGACTTTGCTAATCAATGAAAGACATCAGTGCACATTTCCCCAAAGCCGTTAGAAAGCAAGCCAGTAACTAAGGACCACTGTGTGATTTGAGGCGCTTTCTTTTCCTTATGAACAATACACACAAGGAAAGGACCATGGGCTTATATTGTTTCCTGATGGTAGAGGTTGTTGCAGGGAGCAAGACATCCAGCCATCTCTGTAATGCTTTGAGACAGGCTCCCACTAAGTTCCCACAGTGGGCTCCAGCTTGTGATCCTCAGGGCTCAGCCTCCCCGAGCACTAGGAGGAGATGCAGGCACCACCGCGCTGCACAGGAAATACACAGCTCGGAGGTAGGCAGGTTTCCCTCACCTTTTCACTTCTCTTTCATTACAAATGCCGGTCCTCATGCCACAGGAAGCCATGAAATTAACCTAGCAAGTGGGAACAACTGTGCAGGCTTTCTTCCCTCACCTAGGCCTGGAGCAGTTCTCTGTAGCTTCTTTTGGCCTTTGAGTAACAAGGAGGAGTTTGCCAAACATGGGGTCCTGCACACAGCACATTGATCTTTTGAAGTCTTGGCTTCTTTCCTGAGAGGCGTTTGTTTCCCTTTTAATGTCTACCGGACCACGGCGATGGGAAGATTGCTGATGGTTGCGCAGTTCCCTACCCAGCTACTTAACAGCTGCCTGGAATAGCTTTCCAGGATTCTCTTCATCCCTGCTAGGAGGAAGAGCACAGGTGCTGAGCCACGATAAATGCTCCCCTCTGGGATCATCACACCTAACATTCTGTCCTCTGACACAGGACTGCATAGAACATCTGGGAAGTCTCATGTGACCGTGGTCATGACAAGGTTTGCGTTCTGGTTCCTCGTGTTCAGGGAGCTCCTCTAATGCAGTGACTCCCTGGAGGAGAACCCAGGGTGAAGGCACGGATGGGATGCTGGGGAGAGGCGGGAGCAGCAGCATTTGCAAGGCCTCGCAGGACATTCTGACGTGGCTGCGACGCCCCACACACACATGAAAGGAAAGCAGTGCAGGCAGCTTTCACTGTGACAGGCACGTCCAAGTTCTCCTTAAGGAGAAATCATGGCATTCAGGGCCCTGTCATTCAGTGAACACTCAGTTCTCAGGTTAGGAAGTGGTTATCAGGATTCAGGACACGCAGCTCGATATGCCTGTGTACTTAACCATTTGACGGAACTATAATCTACAGAAAGCATAACTCATGCATCTAAAGGGTACAGGATAATGGCCTTCACTGTGTTCACCCTCTTGTGCAGCCATTGCCACCTTCACTTTCAGAAGACTTTCCTCACTGAAAAAGGACTGGGTGACTTGGGATGAGGGAAGCTGCTCAGCGAGAATGTTCCAAGCTGGAAAGGCTCAACACCTGACAGGTGGAGGACTCCTCAGCTGCACAGCTTGAGTCCTAGTGGAGTATGGAAGGCACCAACTTATGCCATGGAAAGTTGTACCACCCTCCAAATGATTGTAGTTTACCGCAAAACAGCTACTGGTGAGACTCTTCCGTGAACAAGCCACAGAATAGGTAAATTGAGGAGCAAAATGAAACCCAGAGAGCAGAACACGGGGGACTGACATGCAAAGGCTCCAGAGGCCTGGAGTTGGAGGGAGGATTGCAGGCTGGGGAGGGGAAGGATTAAGACATGGGTGCAGATGCGCTGTGTGCGTGCGCCTGCTCCCGAGATGAATGCCCTCACATGAGCTGCAGACGTGGACTGAGGCGAGATAGTTTGGACACTAAAAGAGGGCCTCAGCGATCTAATTTGCTTTGCATATTCTCACAACTATCATATGTCACATGTCACCCTGGCGATACTTTTCTTGCAATGCAGTGTCGGAATGGCGGGTACAGGGGTGTTCTCACTGTTGCTGGAGAGAGCACATGCAGCTTTCCCCATGCAGATTAGCAATGAAGGTGAGGAGAACAAAAGCGTTCATGTCTTGTGAGCACCCGCACTACATGAAAAACACAGAGTCCTCACTGCCCAGGCCTGGCCTCCTCCCACACTCTCCCTCTCCAGCCCTTCGCTGCACTCTCACAAGCAGCCCCTTCTGCTAGGCTTGGCTGATCCTGTCAGAGCAACCAGACTGGTTCACTTAGCTGACTCTCCTGCGGTTCTCAAGATGCCCTAGAGAGACATCGGGATCACTTGGGCACATGGACCTTGACATTTTTCTTTAATATTCAGTATTTACTCAGTGCATAAGAAAAGCATCAAAATTGTCAGCATTGAGAAGCCATCTCCACCTTGGTACCATGGCAGCCTTCAAACACCTCGTGACGCCCAAGATTATAAAAAAGAGGACCAAGAAGTTCATCTGGCACCAGGTAGAAAGAAATGTCAAAATTAAGCACAACTGAGACCCAGTCCTAGTCCCGGTCGGGCGAGTGTGTGGGAGAGCTGCCTGCTACACTGAGCCTGCGGGACCAGTCCCAGCCCAGGCGCAGCATGGGCCAGATCCTCTCCCACCCCCTTGGGATGCCCCCCACCACTCGGACGCACCTGCCCCAACCCGCCTGACAAGTAGGAATTTCTGCTGCTTTCGGGGAACCCCCAGACCCAGTCTAGCCCAGGTCCGGTGAGTGTGTGGGAGAGCTTCCTGATACCCTGCACCAGCTGGACCAAATACCGGTCCCAGCCCAGGCGCGGTGTGGGCGAGACACTCTCCCACCCACTTGGGACGCCACCCACCACTCCGTAGCACCTCCCCCACCCTGCCCACCGAGTAGGAATTTCTGCCGCGTTCCGGGAACCCCTAGACCCAGTCCTAGCCCAGACCCTGTGAGTGTGAGGGAGAGCTTCCTCTCCCCCAAACTCCACCTTGCCCCCTCCAGGCACAGTTCAGGCCTGGCATACATGCCTGGGGTGTAACCTGGCAGCTGCAATCCCTGAAGAGAGTGTAGAGGATAGATCCACCCAGCTAGTCCAGGAGCAGAACATCTTGCCACAGGGGCACAACAGGTTCACCCTCAAGGGCAGCAGCAGGAAGGAGCTGAGCACAGCA
>NW_004525031.1:266264-268016 GCF_000260255.1 Octodon degus
AGCACATGTGCTTAGCTTTCCTTTCCCATGTGGCAGTCTTCTCACCTCTCTCCTCTTCCTGTTCTCTCAACAGCTTCCTCCTGTATGCGAAAACATGCACAGAAAATCAGTGGACAGATACCATGAAGTAGGGGGCAGTGCTTAAACCGTATGTGCGTTGTCAGGGTAGAGGGTCTCTTTCATGCTTGTCAAGGGACTGCTCATGTTATCTCCTTTTCTACAACACTAACCTTGAAATTTCTTTTTTTTTTCTTCTTTCAAAATTTTATTGATAAACAGATAGCAATGAGGCAGTTTCACATCAAATCGGAAGTATAGTTTCAACAAATAATACACTGCATATATTCTTCTTAGTGGTTAATTGCTTTGAAATTTCTATGTAGTGCCTAGGCTGTCTGTAAACCTGTGCTCTCCCTGTCTCAGCCTCCCTTTTGCTGCAATTGGCAATGTGTACTGTGACACTGGCTTTATTTTATTTTACTTTACTTTGTTTTATGTATTTGTACGCAATCTCCCTCCGACTTATAGTGAACTTCCTGTTTAGAGTCTCTCAGGGCTTGCATTGCAGGCATTCGCCACCGTGCCTGGACTCGATGGCTGCCTCAGAATGCCCAATGACTGGGCCATCGCAGTGTATGTTCCTGTGGAGCAGATGCTGTTCACTGTGATTTCTTAAGCAGGCCCTTAGTCCACTGAGCTATCTCAGCGACCCCCACACCTGTTTAAAACACATATCTCTGAAGAAGAAAGTGAGACCTATGACCAAAAAGTAAATGTAAAGTTAGTGAACAAGAAACTCATTTGTTAGTGAAAAATCTTTTTTTTCTAAGAGTAAGAAAATTATTTGAGAGGAACCAAGCTTCTGTCTGAGAAGGACAGAACAGGTCCCAGAAAGCGTATCACCCAATAATTGTGCTTCTCAGGGTTGTTTGTTTGAGCGGAGGCATGAGGGGAGATGGGCTTAAGGAGGGACAAAAAGACGGCAAATCCATAAGAATAAAAGTAAAGTTGCGTAGGTAAAAATGTTTCAATGGCAAGTCACAGGATGGGTGTGAGGAGACACAAAACCATGGTGACCCAGCAAGCACACAAGTGCACTCACTGGGTAGTAGTGATCAAATGGGGATCAAATGGGTAAGCCCAGCGTGTAGCCAGCACAATTGGACAGACATGGACATTCCTGGAAGGGGCAGGGAGAGGAGGTTTGGTCCTCTGTCCAAGGTCACTGATGCCTATTTAGAAAATCAATCACACACACACACACAAAAGAGAACATCATTCACTGCTGTTCATCCCTAGGGAGGTATATAGATAAACAGTACTTTTTCTTACAGCCTGGCCTTTAGTGACTACGCCTCCAATCACCGTTGTCTTCTGCTTGATCTTCAAGAGTCCCGGCCCTCAGTGACTGTCTACAATACTGCTAAATAACTTAGCTCTGTATACTACTCCCCCTCTGAAGAAGGACCCCTAACTGCACCTTTGCCTTCTGCTGGCTTCTTCAAGTGCATTTTAGAGGGTAACTGGCATTTTCAACCCGGACCATGCAACCTGAAAAACAAGCAATGTGTAAGATGTTTGATATTTAGACAGAGTGAGGTTAAGCTTAACAGCCTATGTTGTATGGTAATAACAATAAGCTTGTCTTCTGGATAGTTAACAACCTAAGTTTGCAGACCAAAATTAGAGAAAAAGGAGGGCTGCAAGGAAAGCCAACATTTTGGCCCTAGCCTTCCAAGGTCAATTAAGACT
>NW_004525031.1:268616-269998 GCF_000260255.1 Octodon degus
TAAATAGGATATCAAGTCCGCATCTTGTACAGCAATTAACCACTAGGAAGAATGTATGCAATGTGTTAATTATTGAAACTGTCCTACCAATTTGGTTTAAAAAAAACAAACAACTTCTGAAAATTGCCAGTTCTGCTAATAACTCACTCCTCTTATGGACTATTGGACTATATTGGGTTAGTTTGCTGAATTAAAGTACCTACAGTCTTTGGACTGGCATCAAGTATGAAAAGGTCCTTTAAAGACGTCTCTAAATACAGCTTCTCTAACTCCAGTGAAACACCCATGTATGACAAAACAAAACAAAAAATGTGGGATATAAATAAAAGACCATTTTGTAGTGAAAAAAATATATGTATACACAAGACAGTTAGGAAAGATATACAGGTATTTTCTCTCAGTTCACTTATTTAGAAAAAAAAGTTTGTACTAATATTGTTTTAGACAAGATACCATGTCTGCATCTTGTCCTCTGAATAATTACTAAAAGACAAAATATGTGATGTATCAATTATTGTAACTGTCCTACTAACCTGTTTTGAAACTGTTTCATTGCTATTTTATTTTTTTCTCATTAAAATGAATAAAAAAAAGTAAGCAATAAAAAAACAAGCAATGTGACAGTTTATCTGAGAAATACAACCCACTCTCCATTTGACTCACAAATGCATCATTTATTCCTTCATTAATTCAGCATCTGGGAGGACAGTACAGAAAACAAAATAGCTTGTCTGCTTGGAGTGCATGCTGTGGGTAGGGAGACAAACAGTAAACAAGAGGATATATTCTGGTGTCCAATGGTACAGATGAAATAGACGCCATGCTAGTGGCCAGATGGTTGAAGTTTTTGCAAATTTACTTCTTCGTAGCTGTGAAAGGAATCCCATTTCTCCCCAGAAACAGCACTTGTATTTTGTGGCATTGGAATAAGCTCAGTGGTGTGTAGACTTTGGAATATCCCAACGTACAAGACATGGCTATAGGATCCGGGGAGATGGCTTAGTGGAATAAGCACATCCCTGGCAAGGGCAAGGTCTTGAGTTTGATCCTCAGTTCTGCCAAAAAAAAGACATGGCAGTGCAGTGTACCACACTATCCTTCGTTTTTTATAAGTGTACTGACTAGGTGTGTCTCTCGACACTTCCACTTCCTTTGCCTATTTCCTTAGACTAGGTCATGGATCTTGCATCCTGTTTGGTATTTTCTCTTGAAATAAATATGTTTCTTCTTTTTTTCCTTTCTTTCTTTCTTTTTTAACCAGAATAACTCAGGACTTTCTGCTTCCTTGGCTGTGCTGCTCAGCTATGACCTGGCCCCGTACTTTTATTTCTTCTGTGCTCACTTTTTGTATGATATACAAATTCCTTTTTCCCTAAACTGCC
>NW_004525031.1:291933-293249 GCF_000260255.1 Octodon degus
TGTTGTCACAAATAATAATCTTCCTTTTATGGCTAAGTAGCACTACATGGCTGTTTCTATTTCTTGGCTATTATGAACAGTGTTACAGCAAGCATGAGAATGCAGATATCTAATATATTGATTTTATTTTCTTTGGATAGATACCCAGTAGTGGGATTAATGGATCATTTTATAGTTTTCATTTTTTGAAAACCTCGACAGTTTTCAAAAATTCATGTACTAATTTACATTTTCACATACAGTATACACAGTTCCCCTTTCTCTACATCCTCATCAGTGCTTATCTTTTGGCTTTTGTAACAGTCATTCTTACTGGACTTCAGTGGTATCTCATTATGGTTTTGTTTCTCTGAGGACTCATGATGATGGACATTTTTTCATATATTTGTTGGCTTTTTGTATGTCTTTAGAGAAATCTTTATTTAATTATGTTGCTCACTTTAAAACTTTTTTTGCTATTGAGTTTTTAAGAGTTCCTTATATATTCTGGACATTGACACATTGTCAGATGTATAGTTTTTAGGAATTTCATTCTATAGTTTTGTCCCTTCACCATGATGATCTTTCCTTTGTTATCTTTGTTTTTAAAGTATGCTTAGTGGGCCAGTGAGATAGCTCAGCAGACTAAGTGTCTGATTTGGCAAGTGCAGGGACCAGGGTTCACTCATCAGAACATCAGAAAGTTCTTTTGTAGACAAAAGATTCTTTGTATACACATGGATAATGTGTTAATGGGACAGTGTGGGAACAAGAGGTGACGATGTAGGAACAAGCAAGTTAACATCATAGGCTATATTTTTGTGCATCAAAAATGAAGATAAAAGGCAGGGTGTGGTGGTACAGGCCTATAATCCCAGCACTTGGGAGGCTGAAAACAGGAGAATCACTATTAGTCCAATCTACGTAGTGAGACCCTGCACACTTGTAAACCCTGTCCTAAATTCATTAATAAATAAATAAATAAATAAATAGCATAAAGATAAAGCTGTTAGAAGATATTAGCAAATGATTTTTTCTGGATAGACTTACATGGATTAATGTGCAGTTATATGTATGTCAGCTTCGAAACAGTCCAGTGCCTCATTATGTAGACACTGTCTGGGTTGATTTGTTCTATTAGGTAAGCGGTCAGATGAACATCCAGGGCCCTGACTTTGCCTGCTTATGTAAATAAATACATTCACTGCTGTAACACAGTATTTGCCATTTTATTCCTGTCAAGAGGCCCTATGAGCTTGGCTGGGTCAAAGGTCATCCAGAAAATCAGCTTCCACTTTCTTTAACTATGCAAACTAGAGTGAGGTGACTGAAAACCT
>NW_004525031.1:294479-296351 GCF_000260255.1 Octodon degus
TTCTTCTGACTATCTAATTTGCAACTGCCTAACTGCTCAGTGACTTCTACTACTGTCTGTTCTTTGTCTTCGAGTGTTGAGTTAGTTTTTTGACCAGCTTTCTTTCTCATTATGTTTTGTTTGTTTGTTTGGGTGGTTGGTTTTTTGGTGCAGATGTGTCCCTTTACCCATTGTATTTGGTCTGTTTCCTGGTAGAACAGAGAAAACAAAGTCTTGTTCATTATCGCCGCTACTATCACTAGAAGTGCTAGAAGAACTAGATTCATATTGCTTTTCAAAATGATCAGGATTATCAATATCTGATATTTTAATGGCTTTACTGCATAATTGTACTGCTTCTCCTGAATGGGCACTTTGTCCTTCCTTTAGCAGTTGAAAATCAGGTTGTTTGTCTTCTTGAACCCACACTAGAGTTTTGGGAATTTGTGCTTCAAAATACTTAGACGCTTTGTAACAAAAATTGCTGCAAAAAGACTTTCTTTCAGTAATATCATAGACTTAATTGGGTTTGGCAGAAGTTTTATATTTCTGTTTTGGTATGATGCCCAGCTTCTTCTGACCGAAAGGATAAGCACAGAAGTTGGTAACTGAACGTTCACCCACAACATCGCTGCAGTGAGCAGGTGTCATGAACTTCCCATGTTCCACTAGGATGTCTTCTCTAATGTTCTCTTCTAATAGTTGTTCGACAATATGTAGAGCTTTTCTCTCAAACTCAAGCTTCTTTTTCACAGCTGCTTCAAGTTCCTCTTTCCTTCCAGAAGCATCCTCTTGTCTCAAGGCACTTGTTTTTGTATCTGTAGCCCTCCGGGAGGCACCAACAGCGTGGACCTGAGGTCCGCTGGATGCTGCACAGCACTGTCAGCCATGACAAGCATCCTATTTTCACTTTCATTCAAACGGTTTTGCCAGCTTGTGATTGAGGTTTTAATATCCTCTATAGCACTTTAAATGTGCTCCATGCATTCTATTTCTTTCCTATATGGCTCATTCAAGGATTCCATCATTTTTCGATTCTGCTCTATTTTTTATCTGTGTCTTCTTTAGAAGCACTTAGTACTTCTTTCCTTATAGCTATGTCTTTTTTTACTTCAGAAATTATTTCTGATCTGATTTCCTCTATTCCTTTCTGCAGTTATTTCTTTACTTCACACGCTATTATTTCAGAGATTTCAGGTGTGTATTTCCAATTTCTTCTATGCTATTGTCTCCTGCATTTGTTCTGGGTGGGATAAGGGTCTGAGAATGCATTTTGCTCCTTCTTTTTGTCATTTTGTGTAGCACCGTCTTCTGACCTTTGGTGAAGAGCTTTGATAGAGTTTTTATCTTAGCACCAGATCTGGATCTACCAAGTTCAAACTTGTGCAGGTGGGTGTGGCTTGGGTCTGGCTGCTGTGCTCCACTTCTTCCTGCTGCAGCCCTTGGAGCTGAACCCACTGTGCTATGCTGGCAAGATATTCTGTTCCTGGATCAGCTGGGTGGGTTTTGCCTCTAGCCTCTCTGCAGGGACTTCTGCCACAGGGTTTCACACCAGGTCTGTCTGATGGAGAAAGTTCCACTCACATGCCTGGCCTGGGCTCTGTTTCAAATGAAGATCCAGCAGGCCCCCGATGGTCCTACTCATGCCAGTCCTGGGCTCTGCATAGAATGAGGATCAAGTGGGTCCCAGGCAGATCCACTCACACTGGGCATGAGCTCTGGGTTGAATCAGGATCTGGCAGGCCCCAGGCCGTCTCACTCACTCTGGGCCTGGGCTCTTGGTCAAATCAGGATCCAGCACACTCTGGGTGGTCCCACTCATATACCTGGCCTGGGCTCTGGGTTGAATTCAAAATAAAATTAAACTAAAAAAAAAAAAAAAAAGGAACCCTT
>NW_004525031.1:297531-299729 GCF_000260255.1 Octodon degus
GTAGTCTCTTTAAGATGAATTAAAAAATAAACAGTAAAAGGGAGAAGCAATACATTAAGTTTCACTGAAAGGAAGAGTCAATGTTTAAGTGTTTGATCAACCCTGCACAGCTACATCTGGGAATCTGAGCAATAAATCTGATAACAATACACAATAAATTGTTAATTTTCTATTCATGTTTTGGTATTCTGCACCATTTATATTGCTTTGTGTTGCTTTCTTTCTCTCTTTCTTCTAGTTGTTTCTCCTCTTTAAAACAAAGCTTTAGGGCCGGACACATAGGACAGTGTATTACAGCGCCTGCTTAGGCAGACACAAAGAACCAGATCTGGTCCCTGCTGTGCAGTGCCGGCCCCACCGCCGGGGCTATGCAAGACCATGACCTAGACTGGGCTTGCTGGGCTTGCATGTAATCCCAGCGCTTGGGAGGCTGAAAACAGGAGAATCACTATGCGTCCAGTCTCTGTAGTTAGACCATGTAGTCCCTGTACTATATAAAAAAAAATTCATTAATTATAATAAAATAAAATTTTTCCAGGTACAAAATTTCTTTATTTGAAGGAATTAAAGAACTTAAGTAGATGCTCTGGTACAGTTTATAGAAAAGGTTAAGGTAGTCCCAACATGCATGTGCTGTCTTACTGACATTAGCTCTCATTGTCACTGCCCCTCAGGGTATGCTTGTCAAAGAGGTACTCCGCCATGCCGGACTCGGGGGCTCCCATCTTGCGCAGATTGGTTATGTGGTCACCCAGCTCTTTGACGGCCTTCACCTGCTCATCCAGGCAGTGCATCTTGATGAAGTCACACAGATGGGGGCATTCTTCTCAGTGGCCAGCTTGTGCAGCTCCAGGAGGGACTGATTCACACTCTTCTCCAAGTGCAGCACTCCATCGCGACCAGCCCATCCTCCCAGTCATCTTCATCTGGTTTCTTGATATCCTGAAGGAAGATCCGGCCACTGCGCTGGTTCTGAAGCTTCACCAACTTCTCAGCGTGTTCTTTCTCCTCATGGGATTGGTATTTGGTGAAGAAAGTATTTGGTGAAGTTCTTCAAATCCACATCATCGCGGTCAAAGTAGTAAGACATGGACAGGTAGACGTAGAAGGCGTAGAGATCCAGGTTGATCTGGTGGTTGATGGTGGCCTCGGTATCCTGTGGTAGTTCTGGCGCACTTGCGAGGGCCAGGCGGTCCTCCTGGCGGTGGCGGGCAAGGCCGGGCTGCAGCGGTGGTGCGGCAGCGGCGAGGGCGGGCGAGGGCCAGGCTCCATTCAAGCACTGTTGAAGCAGGAGACCACAGAGACGTTCGGCAAAGAACAATAAAATACTTTTTAAAAAATTCATAAAATAAACGAAAGCCGAGCAGAAGATAAACACGTTAGATGCATATGCCACATCATTTACTCCAAGGAAATAACCCTTGAACATCTGTGTCTATGGGGACTACTGGATCCAATCTCTAGTGGAATCCAAGAAAAACGTTTTATTTTCTCCACATATCTCTCCATGTCCTTTCTCTCTATCCTTAATAAATCCAAGTTATTCTTTGATGTCTTTTCTAATCAATGGAAGACATCAGTGCACATTTTCCCAATGCCGTTAGAAAGCAAGCCAATAACTGCAGACCAGTGTGTGCTTCGAGGCGCTTTCTTTTGCTTATGAATAACGCACACAATGAAAGGACCACATTGAGTAGTTTCGTGATGGTAGAGGTTGGCACAGGGCCTGTGCAGGGAGCAAGACATCCAGCCATCTCTGTAATGCTTTGAGACAGGCTCCCACTAAGTTCCCACAGTGGGCTCCAGCTTGTGATCCTCAGGGCTCAGACTCCCCAAGCACTAGGAGGAGATGCAGCCACCACCGCGCTGCACAGGAAATACACAGCTCGGAGGTAGGCAGTTTCTCTCAGCTTTTCACTTCTCTTTCATTACAAATGCCGGTCCTCATGCCACAGGAAGCCATGACATTAACCTAGCAAGTGGGAATGACAGTGCAGGCTTTCTTCCCTCCCCTAGGCCTGGAGCAGTTCTTTGTAGCTTCTTTTGGCCTTTGAGTAACAAAGAGGAGTTTGCCAAACACAGGGTGCTGCACACAGCACAATAATTTTTTTGTGAAGTCTTGGCTTCTTTCCTGAGAAGCCTTTGTTTCCCTTTTAGTGTCTACCAGACCACGGCGATGGGAAGATCGCTGATGGTTG
>NW_004525032.1:0-2302 GCF_000260255.1 Octodon degus
AAGATCTTTATGTGTACCTAAAAAAAAAAAAAAAAGAAAAGAAAGAAAGAAAGAATTTAGAGAAGATCTAATGCCAAATCTTCTCAAACTCTTCAATGAAATTGAAAGGGAAACAATTCTCCAAAATTAGTTCAAGGAGGCAAGAATTACTCTGCTACCAAAACCAGAGAAGGACCCAACAAAAAAAGAGATCTACAAGCCAACCTCCCAAAGAAACATAGATGCAAAATCTTCAATAAATTACTAGCAAACAACATGCAGTTAATAGGGGGCTGGGGAGATAGCTCAGTAGAATAAGTGCTTGCCTGGCAAGCACAAGGGCCTGAGTTCAATCCTTGGTTCTGAAAAAAGAAAATCAGCAAATCATCAAGAAGATTATACATCACTACCAAGTGGGATTGATTTTAGGTATGCAGGAATGTATAAATGTGATACACCACATCAAAAGAGCCAAAGACAAAAATCACATAATCATCTCAATAGATGCAGAAAAAGCTTTTCATGAAGTCCAACACTCATTCATGATTAAAAACCCTACAGAAAATTGGAATGGATGGTCTTTACCTGAACCTGATAAAAGCTATCTCTGACAAACCAACAGCCAACATCATATTAAATGAACAAAAACTGAAAGCCTTCACTTTAAAATCAGGAACAATACAAAGATGCCCACAGTCACCAGTCCTGTTCAATATAGTTCTTGGTAATATTAGCCAGAGCAATTAGACATGAGAAAGAAAGAAAAAGAATAATGATTGAAAAGGAAAAAGTGAAATTATCATTATTTTCAGATGGCATGATACTGTAGAAGACCCCAAAAACTCCACTACAAGATTTGTAGATTTAATAATGAAATTCAGTAGTTGTCTTACTTTTCTCTCATTGCTGGGACAAATACCTGAAGCCCAAATTAAAGAAAGGAAGTGTTTATTTAGCTCACAGTTACTGGAGGTTTCATACTCAGCTGGCTCCAAGGCAGAGTGGCACATGTAGAGAACAACCTTCCATGGCAGCAGCAAAGAGCAAGAGCACAAAAAGAGGAGTAGAGTAGCAGCAGCTCAGGCAGCTAACTTCTCTTTCCTCCTTGCATTGAAATGCAAATTACCTGTCCCAGGGCAGGTGCAGCACCCACACCCACAGTAATCAATCATAATCTCCAGAAACTGCCCCATGACTGCATGAGGCTTTGGGAGGACACCCATACACAAACCATAACAGTAGTGTAGCAGGATACAAACTCAACACTCAAAAAACAATAACATTTGTATAAATAAACAACAAATGCAACAAGAGAAATTACAAAAGACACATCTTTCACAATAACAACTAAAAAATGAAATCATTAGGAGTCAATCCCACAAAGGAAGTAAAAGATTTATACAGTGAAAATTACAATACTCTAAAAAAAAAAGAGATTAAAGAGGATTTCAGAAAGTGGAAAGATATGTCTTACTCCTGGATAGAAAGAAGCAAAACTGTGAAAATGGCTGTATTCCCAAAATTGTTATACAGATTCAATGCAATCCCAATGGAAACACCATTAATATACCTCACAGATCACAAAAAATGTTCCTAAAATTCACCTGGAAACAGAAGACACCTAGAATACCAAAAACAATCCTGGGCAACAAAGAAAAGGCTGGCAGCATCATAATCCCTTACTTGAAATTATACTACAAAGTTACTGTGGTAAGATCAGTATGGTACTGGCAACAAAACAGACTTGAGAATCAATGGAACAGAGTAGAAGATGCAGACACAATGACAACACACTCAGCCACCTTATAATTCACAAAGGGGCCAAACATGGTCACTGGAAGAAAGATAGCCTCTTTAAAAAATGGTGCTGGATGGGGGCCGGGGAGGTGGTTCAGTAGAATAAAGTGCTTCCCTGGCAAGCCGAAGAGCCTGAGTTCAATCCCCAGTTCTGCAAAAAGAAAAAAAAAATGGTTCTGGAAAAACTGGCTTTCCACATGTCAAAGGCTAAGAATAGACTCATGTCTATCATTATGCACAAAGCTATAGTCAGAATGAATTAAAGATTTTAATATTTTTTAAATTTTTTAAATGAATTTTATTGAGAAAGAAATAGCAAGGAAACGGTTTCAAAACAAGTTAGTAGGACAGTTATAATAATTAATACATTGCATATGGTTGTCTTCATAGTAGTTATTCATAATACGAGATGCAGACATGATATTTTGTCTAAACACTATTAGTACAAATCTTCATATTGAAATAAAAGAAGGTAGCTGTATATCTATCCTAACTATTTTGCATATACAGATATATATATATATAT
>NW_004525032.1:2867-25429 GCF_000260255.1 Octodon degus
TTTTATACCTCATGTTTATACTTTTCTGCTTCATGGTTGTCTTAGTTACTTTTTACTCATTGCTGGGACAAATACCTGACCCTCTAAATGAAGGAAGGAAAAGTTTATTTAGCTTACAGTTACTGGAGGGTTCAGTCCATATTCTGCTGGCTCCGAGGCAAACAACAGCAGTTCATGACAGCAGAAAGCAATGAACAGCAAAGGAGGAGCAGCAGCTGCGGCATCCACCAAGCCTCTCTCTTCCTTCTGCACTGACTTCTCTCTCTTCCTTCTCTCTTCCTTCTGGTCTTCTGTGAAGACCAGCACTCCATGGCGAAGATCAGCGCTCCTCCAAAGTGGCACGGCTGCCAAGATCAAGCTCCTCCAAGACTGAGACTTCTCCATGGAAGCTGGGTGGGGTGGCAGGAAACCAGGCAGGGCAGCTTCCTGCCTTTCTCAATTCCTGGGCCCTGCCCACCTGCAGGGCTAGGCCTCCATTCTGAGATCTGTGGGAGCTGATTCAGCCAAGTTGACAGAATGTATCAACTAACACGATGGTTACGATCAAGATAAAGCAAGACCTATATAACAAGAGATATAACTTCTGTATCTGCCAATGTCAGTCAAATCCCTTCAGGATTTACTCTGAAACCTTGTACAACATTTTGTAGATCTTTTGCCTGAGAGAATGTTTTCTCTCCAGGTGACTCTCCTTAGGCACTCTACATCATGGATCACTTTCCTCTGTGGTCCCATAATCTCCTTGATCAGAAAATTTGGTATGCCACTGAGTTACAGGATGTTATAATTCAGTTTCTCTTATGTCCTGAGTCCTCACTGACCTTGAAGGGCTAGGGCCAAAATGTTGGCTATCCTTGTAGCCCTTCTTTTTCTCTAATTTTTTGGTTTGCAAACTTGTTGTTAACGCTCCAGAAGAGAAGCTTAATGATATTATTACCCTATAACATAGGCAGTTGAGCTTAACATCATTATTTGTCTGAATATCAAATGCCTTAGACATAACATGGAATAGGTATTTTCTAACAATTGTTGTATGCAAAACTTTAAATCTCTATAGAATGTGAAAAAAAATTTTTTTAAATATATTTATTTATTTATTCATTCATTCATTTGGTACAGGGTCCTGCTACACAGCCAAAACTCATGGTGATCCTCCTGTCTCAGGTTCCCTAGTGCTGGAGTTACACGTAGGCCTGTGCCACAATGCCCACTTGGTAAGAGGCTGGCACAGGATGTGGTACTAGTGTTCAAACCTGGGTCCTTGTACTTGCTAGGCAGGCACTTAGACTGCGAGCTATCTCCCCAGCCCAAAATTTAAAAATTTAGAAATCTAACCATATACAACATTGTAGCAGGACAGTCCTATGACATTTTTTTCTTGTCTCTTGTTTTCTTTTATTACCTTTTGAACAAACATTTATTGAGGGGGAGTACAACAATAATTGATATGACAATTGGAAGCAGTACACATTTATATGACCAGAAGAACAGCCATTCCAAGCATGGCCCTAGTATTACAAATTGCTATCCTCAGTGTGGTTGCTTAATACATAGTTATCAATCAGCATATACAGTTAGGGTGAGAATCCTACCAATTAACTGCTAAAGATTTAAATGTTAAAACTGAAAGACTACATCTTCTGGAGGAGAAAGTAGGTAGAAACCTTAAGGACATAAGAGTAGGTAAAGAGCTCATGAACAAAAATCAAACTAGACATTAAATATTTCAAAGAATCAACAATTGAGATCACATCTTTTAAAACGTTATTGCACATCAAAAGAAATTAACAGAATAAGAAGAAAACCCACAAATGGGGATAAATTATAGCTGACTGTCCCTCAGACAAAGGACTCCTATTTAGATCACATAAAGAATTTTTAAAATTTTAAAAATCTTTCTAAAATTCAAAGACCCAATCCAAAATGAACATCTGAAATAAATATGCACTTCACAAAGGAAGAAATACAAATGGAAAATAACTATATGAAAAAATGTTCAATATCATTGGTCATTCAAGAGATGTAAATTAAAACAACACTGAGATGCCACCTTATGCCTGAAAGAATGGCTATCATCAAGAAGTTAAGCAAGGGGCCGGGGAGATGGCTCAGTGGAATAAGTGCTTCCCTGGCAAGCGCAAAGGACTGAGTTCAATCCCCGGTTCCACCAAAAAAAAAAAAAAAGAAGAAGTTAAGCAATAACAAATGCTGGAGAGGCTGTGGAACAAAAAGGAAACCTTCTGCACTGTTGGTGGGAGTGCAGGCTGCTACAACTATTAGGGAAATCAGTGTGAGGATCCCTCAGCAAGCTAGGATTGGAGGTCTCATTCAAGCCAGCTATTCCCCTCCTAGGTATTTTTCCAAAAGAACTAACACCATGATATCACAGTGATATATGTGCACATGTTTATAGCAGCACAATTTGTCATAGCTAAATCTGGGAAACCACCCAAATGCTCATCAAATAAGGAATGGATTTAAAAGATATGGTATTTTTGCACAATGGCTTATTACGAGTTATTAAAAAAAGATGAATTTAGTCTTTTGTAGAAAAATGCAGGCAACTAGAGACTGTAATGGCAAGTGAAATAAATCAGATCCACAGGTGCAGACATTATATTGTCTCACTAGTGTGAGAACTTCAAAGAGTAAATAAAATCTGAAGGATACAATAGATACTGTGAAAAGGAAAGAGTCTGTTCAATGGATGGAAATCCTGGGATGAGGAAAAGGACAAAAGGAAGAAGGAGAAAAGATATTTATGCAAGATAGTTTGGATAATTGTACTACTGATTTCTGCTGGTTTTTTGAAAGGGGCAGTTAGTGCTTAAAATTTTCTTCTTTTTCTTTTTGGCTTTTTAATGTCTTATAACTTTTTCTTGGTGTTGTTTTGTTTTGTTCTGCCAATTTTGAAGATTTACATCTGGTAACCTTAACAACTAACTTGAAGATAACAACATGCAATATAGCAGCCATTGTTGAATTCCTATAACCTTGTTTGGTGTTTGTTTGTTTGTTTTTTTGTTTTGTTTTTTGCAGTACCAGGGGTTGAACTCAGGACCCTGTGCTTTCCAGGCAAGTGCTTATTCTACTGAGCAATCTCCCCAGCCCTGAATTCCTATTACTTTGTTTAGTGAAATTTTTTATTATTTCTCATGCTTTCATTTTTTTATGCTATGTTGCATTTTTTCAATGAAAAAAATTAAAGCAGTTTTAAAAAGAGTGTATGTTAATTTTCCATTGCTGTTACATGATACCTTCTAATCAACTTGGAAGTAGGAAGCCAGTGTTTTGGCTCACAATTTCAGTGGTTTCTGTCTGTCCAAGGTGGCCTGGTTGCTGTTTAACCTGTAACTGAAGCATATGTGGCACATGATTGCCAGCCCTGTCCTGATACACGTCCCAATTTTTGAAGGACTTACTCATGATCCCCAGCTAGCAGCACAGCTGGACTGTAACTCAGGACTCTTTAGCCTTTGTGTTGAGAGTTTAATTCTTCAACTGCTTGAGTTGAAGAATTAATAAACCTTCTTCCCCAAAGCTGGAGAGAGCTGCCTCCCTTCTGGTGTGACCACCTGCAGACCTCCCATACACTCGGCCAGTGACTCAACCCTCACAGTTTTTGGCAACCCTGCCTGAGGGCAGCAAAAGGACTGGATTAGGTCGCCCTCTTCTCCTGATCATTGCATTTGAGCCTCTGTGAGTGGCTGTGTGTCATTAGACAGGCTCATGAACCAGGAAAAAGCCCAAATTCCAACAAGGAGGACCAGCTGTGGTTTGACTGTTTGCTTGTTTTGTTTTTATTTTGGTTTTGGGGGTTTGTTTGGTTTTGACTTTTTTGTGTTTTGTTTTTTGTTTTTGTTTTTTAGAAAGGGTCTGGCTATGTAATTCAGGCTGGCCTGGACTCACTATGTATCCCAGGTTGGACTCGAACTCAAGGCAGGCCTCCTGCCTCAGCTTCCCAAGTGCTGCAGCCACAGGTCTGTGCCACCATGCCTGGCTCAGGTCTGTCTGTGCACACTCACAGACATGCAAGTGACTCTGACCATCCCAGGCGCTGGTCGCAGCAGCCCATCTGGACTCAGAACAGGCGAGACCGGCATAAGGGCCCAGCTGTTCCTGGCTCCTCACAGCTGAGCAGCTGAGCACTGACAACACAAACACCGGCTGCCCCTGTGCCCTACCAGCCTCCCATCCACCCCCACTTCTCCCTCTTCCATGTAAGAGCCAGGAGGACTCAGCCAGCTACCTCATAGCAATGCAGAGCAGCCCCGACATGGAAGTGAGAGTGAAGAGCTGAGTGTTGTGGCACTCCTGGGCTTCAGGCAGGAGGATTCAAGGTCAACACAACAACAGCCTAGGCTGCAGCTGGTGGCCCTTTCTGAAAGAAAAGAAAAAAAGCCATGCACAAGATGCGCAAGCCTGGAATCCCAACACTCTGGGAGGCTTCAGTGGAAAAACTTCATATTCCAGCCCAGCCTGGGCTACTAGCAACTTAGCATGATGCTGTCTCAAAATTGTAAAAGAAGGACAGGCAAGACAGCTCAGCCGACTAAGCACCTGCTCAGGCAAGTGCAGGGACCGGGTGGGTCCCCAGCTTCACAGGCCTGGCCTCCAGGCATGCTGAGTGGGCCACAAGACAGGGCGTGGTGGTACACTTCTGTAATCCCAGTGCTGGGGAGGCTGAAAACAGGAGGATCACTGAGTCTGAGCTGCATAGTGATACCCTGTGCTGAATACATTAAAAAATTATAAAAGACATAAGATGAAGCCTGGAATATTGCTCTTTGTAAAGGAAGTGATTTGATTCCCCAGGACAAAAATTTAAAAAGGAAAAGACCAAATATTCACTAGTTGTATTTCTTACTTTCCATGTGCCACCTCCATCAACACCGAGACATCGACGTTTTTCTCCACATGTGAAAGGACACATTGCTCCCAGTACAAGCCTTTGATGAAAACTTGTCTCACATTTTCAAAACATTAATGAAGGATTGGGGATCTGTGAGTACAGTTGCCTATGCCTGTGAGCTCTACACCTGGGAGGCTGGGACAAGAGGACTGTGTGAGGACAATTTAAACCAGGTCCCAGGTCACTGCACTCCTGGGCTCCAGGCAGAAGGATGCAAGTTTAACACTAGCCCAAGCTGCAGAGAGATGCCCTTGCTGGAAAAAAAAATAATAAAATAAATTTTTATTTTTTAAATAAATTTTTTAACAATGTAACAAAATGTATTTTCATAAGTAATTATGAACAAGTAAAATACATTTAAAGTATTTTGAAGCATTTTGTACAGTGAATTTATAAACCACATTTAACAATATAATCTATTTGTTTAACAAAATACTTTAAGAACTACAGCCTAATTTTCAAAAGAACCAAAGTATTAAATAAATAACTTTACAGTACATGACACCATAGTTATCTATAAAGTAGATAAAAATCTACAGCAAGTAAATTTTTGTGCTAAAAGAATAGAAAAAAAAGTCAAGCCAAAAATTCAGACTGAAAATTTGGAACTAGCTGGCTAACTGAGGCCTAGGAGCAGCCTTTGCATAACAGATTTTATTTTATCAAAAATTCCAAATATAGTACATTTATTCTTTAGCAAAACTTCTTCCTTTTGATAATTGAAAATGTCACTATTTTTTCATGAGACTTGTGAAAAATACCTGTTAATTTCTTCAAATACTGTTATTACCCTTGAGATGCTAATGGTCCTGCATTTTATTGTAGTTTTGCCTTAAGTGAACCTGGGGCCCATAATGGCGACACTGAAACATGCTAAGATAAATATCGGCCTGAGAGAAGCTATATTCATGAATAAACTGTGAGTCATTTACTGACCATGTGTACTTCCAGCTCTAAGAACAACCAGACAGGCCAAAACCCAGCTCTACATGGAGACCTGTTCATAGCACAGCAGGTCTGACAGCAATTCTGAACCACGATGACCCTTCAATTCAGCTTTCAACTGTGCCTGACACTGATTTCCCCTGAAAACAGAAATAAAATACTTTGCTATGGGCAGACTTTTTGAATACTCATAACAGGCACTTTCTAGTCTGTAGATGGACAGGAAATATCCTTTGCTTTCTAAGTCTCTATCAACAACTTTGCTTTCTATTTCAGTTTTTCTAACATACTCTGCACAGTTCTGTCTGACCCGTCTGCATTCTGTGACACTCTGTACAGTTTCCTATTGCCATTACTGTCATCCTGGCCACTCATTCCTCTTTGCCGCAGCCTGGTCACCTCCCATCTTTGGTTGTTAGGCACTTGGGTGATTAGTGTTAACACTTCCTCAAAAGTTAGGTCTTCAATAAATATAACTCATCAGGACTTCTTTCTTTTTTTAAAAAATTTTTATTTATGTGTGTGTGTGTGTGTGTGTGTGGCCAGCTCAGCCCACCAGGGGGTGGGCTGGCTGGCATGTGGTGCTGGGGGATTGAACCGCGGTCCCTGTGCTTTGCCAAGTTTGTTCTAAGTAGGTGCTTTAGACCACTGAGCCATCTCACCAGCCCCACTCATCAGGATTTCTGATCAGTATTTCTTCAAGCTTTGTGGTGAACTTTAGATATGCCCTATAACAACATTCTTCCAGAATGTTACTTAGAAGTAATATTTTCAAAAAGAGTCATTTATTGAGCGTTTTTGTCATAAAAAAATACTGTAGTAAGTGATGAAAAGACATATAACTCTAAAGAAATGCACAGCTCAGCAAAAGCTGCTTCTACTGTGCTGTCAGGCCCCACTGCGGCAATTAACACCGTTGGCAACTCGGGTACGTGGCATTAGTACAGAATGGTCAGGTCAAGAAAATAAGTTTCTGGTTCTTTGTTATTTAATTAAAACTTATATGACTCGTTAAGTTTGAAAACTTAAGATGCAAAGACAAAAAGTTAAATGTTCAGTGGTAGGTCTAGTATACTTATCACAAAATGTATATTTAAGAATCTATGAGTCTACGGGCTGGTGAGATGGCTCAGTGGTCTAAAGCACCTACTTAGAACAAGCTAAGCTAAGCACAGGAACTGCGGTTCAATCCCCCAGCACCACATGCCAGCCAACCCTGCACCCTGGTGGGCTGAGCTGGCCACACACAATAAATAAATAAATAAATAAATAAATAAATAAATAAATAAATAAATAAAATAAAAATTTTTTAAAAAGAATCTATGAGTCTAAAACATTCTATCAAACAAACTGCCATCTATGAGCCTCAATCAATCTCTCTACATTTTTAACTCAAAGACAATTACATAACATTTAGGAAATTTTAATTTTCCAAGTAAACTCACAAAAAATTATCAGAATTATTTTTCAGGTAAAAAAATAGTTGCATAGGGGCCATGGAGATAGCTCAGTAGAATAAGCACTGGCCTGGTAAGCGCAAGGGCCTGAGTTCAATCCCCAGTTCCGAAAAAAAAAAAAAAGTGCTTAATCCGTGTGCCACAAATGAACCCCCTACTGGTAAGACAGCAGACACCACAGTACGACTTTCTGTGGCGGTGGCCCTGGCCATGTGTAAGCACTTCCTCTTGATGTGAAGAATAGCAACAAGAAGGGATGGGAGCCACTGCTCATTGTTTCCCTGACTCTTGGTGTTTTCATTGCGTGTTAAGTGCCTGTTTTCACTTTTACGACCAAACTACAAATAGCAATTTTTATTCTCAAAGGTAATTATATGTTCCCAGCAGATATTAGCAACTTGCAAAACAATCTCTAGGGATAGTTCACAGTTCTGAACTATGATTTAGAAAAACATTTCCAGCAGTCTGTGCAGGATTTATTCCTATTCCATCAGTAGTATTAATTGTACTTTTTGCTGCAGGAACTTTAAATTCTTCTGCTGCAAACTTTAAGAGTGTTGTGAAAGGTGTCCTTGCAGGAACACTCAGTACTTTGTAAGGCAGCCACAGGTCTGACATCAGCGTTATCTTAAAGGACACCTTTGACATGGTGGCCTGGTGGACCCAGCCAGACCTGAGCATGCCCCAAGCCCAACCAGTAACAGCCCAGGCCCAGGAGGAAGAACCTTTTTTTGGGTTTTGTTTGTTTTTTTGGCAGAACTGGAGATTGAACTCAGGCCCTTGCACTTGCTAGGCAAGTGCTTATTCCACTGAGCCATCTCCCCGTCCCCCTATTTTTTTTCTAAATAAATTTTCAAGAGATACCTTAGGAAACATGAGGATGCCCACCAACTGAGGCATGGATGTGGTATTTTTATAAAATGGAGTACTACCTAGCCATAAAGAGAGATAAACTTGAGACTTTTAAAGAAAAAATGCATCTAGAGAAAATACTCCTAAGTGAAGTGAGCCAGTGAAAACATCATATTGTCTCCCTATTGTAAGAAACTGAACAAGAAAATAAGACTGAATACATATAATAGATATTGTGAAGACAAGGAGACTACTCAAAAGGAAGATCAAGGGGAGAAAGGAGAAAAGAAGGAAGGGAAAAGAAATATATATCCACAAGACAGCTAAGATAATTGTACTAATAATTGCTATTAGGAAATTAACAATGATTATTCATATGGCACATTGTTATCTTCTAAGTACTTGCTCAGATTGCCCCTTTTAAGCGTGTGAGGTTGATCAAACGATAGAAACACTAACTATTCCTTTCAAGGAACTAACAGAAATTATATATAGAATTTCATTCATGTATGTGTATCTTTCTTTTTTTCTCCTTTCCCAACCACAGTTATTCTTTTCTACTGAGCAGTCCCTGTCCCTCTTACCATGTTTACTACATCTTTGGGTCTTATTTACTCTTTCAGTTTCTTCCACGTGTGAGTCTGATTCACTTCACCCGTCTATGAGCGTGGGCTCCACTAACAGGATTCTATGCAATGAAAACTGCACTAGCTCCATCCTGCAAGTTAAGAAAGGAGTTGGGCGCATGCCCACGTTGAGACTCTGCCTGGGTGCAGTGAGCTGAGGGATCAGAGACGCGAAGTGTATGCGCGTGGTCGGGCCAGCAGAGGGCAGCAGCGGCGATGAAGCACACGAGAAGCCCGGAGGTGCTGGTGAGTGAGGAGCAGAGGCCGGTGCCCTGCTGCCTGCTCCACAGTAGACTTGAATGAATTATTGACTTATGTATATGTCTATTAGGCCGGATCTTGCGCTCCTGAGACGCAAGACTTCATATTCCAATGCAAGAAAAAAATCAAGGAAGTAGACACAGGTGGAAAGAGGGGAAAGGCCTAAACACAGGGAGTGTGAAGGGCAGAGACACCTAAGCATGACTCGGAATGGCGAGTTGAGGGTATCTGCCAGTGAATCTCTTCTTTCCTTCCCACGGCAGCTGCAGCACTCACCGCGTAGTTTTTTTCTTCACAGAGGCCGCCCATGAAGCCTCCCGTCCGGGCTTCCTGTCTCCAGTCAGTCCTCCTTTCAGTCCAATCTTCCTCCAGCGTGGTCATGCTGAGTTCACCACTCTTGTCTGATGTTTGTGTTTACGATAGGTCTTCAGTGTGTGGCCCTGGTTGGTTGCAGCAGTACATGCAGCCGTCCACAGGGCATGTTCCCTAGGAGGACCGCCTTAGACACTTCAAACTTTGCACCTCGGGGATGGAACTCATCACCCCCTCCAGGCTCCTTCCCTGAGTCTGCAGCTCCCTCAGCAGTGCCCCGAGATGACTGCAATGCTCCATGCAGCCTGTAGCAGGCATCAACATTCGCACAGTCCTGTGTTGGACTTCCCAGCCCAGACCAGGGGCTTCTGCTGGGTTCCTAGAGACCCAGCAGTCCCTGCATCATTCCAGGGCCCATGAGAGAGGGAGAGGGGTGGAGAGGGCACAAGTGCATGGGGCAGAGTCCCAAGGTGTCCTGAATGTCGCCTGGCAAGATATGGCAGTGAGTGTGTGAATGGCCCGTCTTTTGTTTTACAGCTATCAGACTCTAATCCTGAGGTCCTGCCCTGATGATTTTATGTAATGCTCATCGTTCCCCAAAGGCCCCACCTGTAGGCATCACTGTGGCATCTGATTTCCTTCCTGTCCATACCTGACAGCCAGGATCACCTAAATGGATGATGGGAGGGGTTTCCACTATAGCAATGGAAGCTGACTGGCGTACTTTCTTGATCACTAGGGGTGAATAGCATTTTCAAGTTGGGTTCTTGAAATTTTCTGAGTTCATTTAACTATTTCTACATCATGTTGACCATTGTTAATCTCTCCTTTTCTTTTTTCTTTCTTTCTTTTTTTTTTTTTTTTTTTTTTTTTTTTTTTGCGGGGATTGAACTCAGGCCCTTGCACTTGCCAGGCAGGTGCTTATTCTACTGAGCCATCTCCCCTGCCCCAATCTCTCCTTTTTATACAAACTTCAGAATATACTTTTTGCTATTCACAAAACAACTTTCTCAATTATTTTTTGAGATTGAGCTCAGTGCATGGATCAAATTGAGAAGAGACACCTCCGTCCTAGTGACTTGCTACCCAGAAGCATGGAGTAGCAAAGTATTTCTGCAGCTTAGTGCTGCTGGGAGCTGAGCTCGGGGAGGGGTGGCCTATCTGCCCTCCTAATTTGGCAGGCTTTTCAATCAAGTAAGATTTGCATTTTTCTAGGCTATTTTGTAGTAGTGATGGCAGACAGGCAGAAGAATGCAGTTACCTCTGCTGAGGGCCCAAATCGAGCCTTTGCACCCCCAACCCATAGCCCTCACCACCACAGTGTATCATGTGGTCCCAGCAACAAACACCCAAGTAACACCCAATCTTCACATCTCTAAAGAAGTGGATGCCTCAGCACTTCACCTTTGTTTGGGGGTAATGTAAGTGATGTAGTTTTAAGTTCAAATTTTTATGTTCATTGATGATATGTAAAAAAGCAATTAAGTTTGAGTTGGGCATGGTAGAACACTTCCGAAATCCCAGAATTCAGGAGGCTGAGGTGGGAGGATTGCAAGTTCTAGGCCAGCAGAGTTTACTCAGCAACATAGAGAGACTCTGGCTCCAAACAAAACCAACAGCAACAAGCTTTCAGTATTTATGTGTATGAACCTCATACCCTTAAGTAACCTCAGTGTTGGTAAACCAAACATAGACATGTTGATTGATGGGTCTGGCCCATGTGGGAACTGGCTGAATCACCATGGCGTCTCCACAAAGTGATGATGAGTCCAGAACAACTACCTACCTCTTCTTCCCAGCGTTCCCTTCATCCTGCGCACCAAGATGATCTACCTCACCTCCCAGGAGGATATCCAATGAGCCCTCAAGTCATCACCTCACCTCCCAAGGCCCCACTCCCCTTTAAGAACCTATAAATATAGCTATCTTCCACTGTTTGGGTTTCTGCATGTCTTTCCTTGCAGTCCTCCCATGTCCGCAATAAAAGCCTCTTTTATCTTTTCTGTCTCTTTGCTGCGCTGCTGCCATCACCACCACCATTGCTGCTGGGTGAACTCTGTCATTGATTCCCTGTAGATACCTAGAACCATTAGAAACATTGTATATGCTGGGCTTGGTGGCCATACCTGGAATTCAGCTCTCAGGAGGCAGAGGCTAACAGATTGCCAGGGGTTCTAAGCCAGCCTGACAAACCTAGTGAGTTTTATAGGTCCATCTAGGCCACGTACTGAGTGCCTATCTTGAAAGAAAAAAAAAAAAAGGACATTGGACAACAGTGTTAAATTTAGTATAAATGCCCTAGTTTGCCTTTCCCTTTAGGCTTATGGGGCTCCTCACTTATGGTTTGCTGTTTTTAGGCCTTGCACCCTTTTTACCTAGGTCTTCTTTCTCCTCAATATTCAGTGGAGGTGTGGGACCTCTATGTCCTTGCTTTCCTCAGTCTACCCACAGCCATTGCATGTCCTCCACCAACATCTGTCTTTTTGTTTAAGTCTTAAGTTTTATGTAAATAACCTCCAGTGAAAACACAGCAGACCAATTATTACCACTTCTTCATAATATCAATGAGCCAAGCCAGGAAGGACAAGCACACCTACAGCCAGCTGTCAGCCAGTGTGATGGGTGGGATCTCAAGGGAGGCAGCCCCAGCCTCAGCTCCCTGGTGGAACAAGGGTTCTTGATGGCCTTGTCAATGGACACAATCAGGCATGCAGCCTCAGAGGCTGCTGCCAGGGCATTGACCCGCACCATAGCTGGCTCCTACATGAAAACTTTGAAGTTATCAGTAATGTCCTCATTGTTGATGTCCACTCCATACAACATGCCACCCTGGGCATGCCAAGCCCATAGTTTGTTCAGGATGTTTATGGGATCAAAGCCAGCATTGTCACATAGCTGGTGTGGGATGATCTCCAAGGCCTTAGCATATGCCCCGATCAGTAGTTGCTGCTTTCCTGGGATAGTCATTGAGTAATCCCGAAGGTACTTAGAGAGCTCCATCTCCATGGCTCCACCTCCAGCCACCACTGAATCATTCTTGATAGCCTCCTGACAATTATGATGGCATTATGCAGAGATCGCTCTGTCTCCTCCATGAAATGCTCACCTCCACTGAGGAGGATGAAGGTGTAAGTCTTTGCCTTGGGGCAGCCAGTAAAGAAATTGTACCTTTCACCTCCAATCTGGGTATCTTCTGACAGCTGGCAGCGGCCCAGCATGTCTACTGACAGAGCATTCACGCTGGTCTGGATTGAGCCTCCGCTGGCCATCACTGTACTCCTCAAATCCTCCTGAGGCACATAGTTAGAGCAGAACATGTCATCAGCAAAGTAAGTACTGGTGGCCACATCCCCAGTAGAGAGTTTGGATGAAATAACTTTGTCTCCAGAATTATAGATCTCTAACTTGTCATAAAGAATGTTCCACTCAGCATCAACGATTGCCTGAAAATCCTCTACCATGTGGACTATGATTTCAGCATTGTCTTTCTCAGCTTTCAGCTCGAGTTCAACATTTAATAAGGCAGCCATGGGGCTATTGTACTTTTTAGGTTGCATTTCAAATCCAGCGTAAGAGAAAGTCTTCTTAAATGTAACACCAGCCACCAGCCGAGACTCCTCTAGGACTCCACCCTGTACCTTCTTGATTCCAAGCATCTTACGCTGCAGCAAATCATCTAGCATCATCACAGCATCAACCACCATCTTAGCAAAGAAGGCTTTCTGCTGGGAGATCAGCTTGAAGCTCAGCCGTCATGGTGCACTTCTCCAGCAGCTTCCTCTGCTCCACTTTATCTTGCTTCTTCATGGTCACAGTGATCTCCTTGATCTTAATTGCCAACTGTGTAGCTGTGGGGAAAGCTCGGATGATGATCTGGGGGTGCAAACCTTCCTCCACGTAGGGTTTCACCTGCTTCAGAAACTGCAGCCAGCAGTATAACAGAGGTGGTGACATCACCAACCTCAGCACCTTGAGATTGGCGATGTCCACTAAAGCCTTTGCTACAGGATGGACGATATTGAGAAGTTTCAAAATTGTAGCCCCATCATTACAAATTATTGCTTTGGGCCAGGGAGATAGCTCAGTAGAATAAGTTCTTGCCTGGCAAGTGCAGGGTCCTGAGTTCAATCCCTGGTACTAAAAAAAGAAAGAAAGAAAGAAAGAAAGAAAGAAAGAAAGAAAGAAAGAAAGAAATTATTGCTTTGCCTCAGCCATCTGTAAGCTTATCCATGCCTCGGGGACTTATGGAGCTTCCTACAGCCTCAGCAATCACCTGGCAGGCGCTGATGCTATTCACAAGCTGAGGGATGCCTTGGGAGCTGGCAGTCCCCTCTTTCAACAGCATAACTGCTGTGGGGATCATTTTGGCAATTTCTTCAGGAGCTCGCTACTCTTGTTCTGTGGGTTCCGGCTGCCCAGATGATCATCTGTCTCATCTGTCTTTATCTTCAACTTTCTTTCTTTTCTTTTCTTTTTTCTTTTTCTTTTTCTTTTTTTTTTTGTACTGAGGCTCAAACTCAGGACCTTGCCCTGTAAGGCAGGTGCTTATATCTCTAACCTATAAATTTTTATGAGTAATTGATCAACTACTTCAAGCTGGGCTTTTTTTTTTTTGCCTCTATATTTTATTTGCAATTACATGATTGCACACAATTTTTCTGAATAACATAAAATAGATTTCCTTGTATTATAAATAACTTACACACTCTCCATAACTAAATGCTGAAAGGTGCTAGAACAAATCATCCACTCCTACAGTGTTTTTGTATCCAACAGAGTTGATGCATAATATATAAATACTCAAGTCCAATATTAAAAACTCAGACACTTGACTAATAAAGTTTCTTAAACTATATCAATATATCTAAAGTGTATATTTTAATTCTATCCTTTTTTCAACATGACACCAACAGAATAAAAAGGAGCTAGTGTGGTGCTAACATGTGAGGATTAATCCAGTGATTCCGGTCACAATGCATTCCAGGAGGGGGAACCCATGTCCCTGGCATGGAGCGATAGGGTTTAATTCTTCCCTCCCTGATTGGGATAGCCAAATGGAACTGCAGGAGGGTAGGGACTCTGATGACCATTTCCTCGGTACATTCCTGCTTTTTTCTGGGCAAAGGATGCCACATTGGAAGAGGCAGGAATATCAGTTCTGAAATCTGATACACAGGACTTGGGGTTGCAGTCAGCTAACTGCGTTTCATTTCTACTTCCTTACTTGTTTCTTCATCTGAAGAAGAGGATCCTGAATGATAATCAGAGGTGACCTTATCAAGAGCTCTGGAAACCTTTTTGGAGATATCATCCTTGTTTTCATCTTCATTTTCAAAGCTGGCAGCAATGAACGCATTGTTTTTCTCTCCATACCAACAGCACACTTCACATGGGTCCACCCACAAAGTGAGCTCCTTGAGCAAGCCCAGGTCACTGTACAAGATGCAGCTGTTTTCACAGGCTTTTAAGACATCAGGATCAACTCTCTGGAACTTATTGACACGAATGCATCTGTAGGCCTGTCATTTGGATGGTTTTTCTGGATACCAGTGGTTTTTGTATTTTTCTTGAAGTATTAGAGTCAATTTTTCAGCAAACCTCTCAATTGTCTCTTTTTTCAGTTTATCATGTTTTCGAACTAGCCTTGTAAAAAGTAAGACAACAGCAGCAATTTCGTTCTTCATTTTTCCCTCCGAGGTGCGGCCGCTCGAGTTGCAGATTCGGCGGCCCTGACTGTCAGGGCGTGAACCGAGGGCGTCAGCTGGCCGGTCCCTGAGGGGGGTCAGGGAAGGCGCGGAGCGCGGTCCAGTCCGGGGAGGGCGGTCGGCGGCGGAGCGCGGGGTTCAGAAGCCTGACTGGCAGGCGGACCGGTGAGCGCGAGCACGAGCGTGAGGGGGCGTGGGGGCGACTCGAGGACCGGAATTGCTCAAGATGGGCTTTGAGGAATGCTGTTACACAAAAGAAACCTTGTCCTCTGTAAATATGGATAATGGTACAGTTGGAAAGAGAAGAAAAATCTAGAGACTCTTCCACACTGCAGAAGTGTGGCAGAAGTTTTAGAGATGGGAGAGAACACTAGGAAACATGAGATCTACATTAGATGCACCCCAATAACCTGGGCTTCTGGCCAAAAGTCTACTGTAGACCAGAGAATAGCTCCAGGGTTTTTTACATGAGGTCGGGGTCTGTCTGATTTGTGGTGCAGAAAATGCCTGAGGCTACTACTGAAAGTTTGGTTCCTTGGAACTTTTTGAACCTGTAGGGACAGGAGGATGTCATAAACCCGGATGTCGAAGATGCCATGGGGGGTTACACACAGGACTCTTTCTTCAGAACCATCATGGTCATTCTTACCAGGAACAGAGCACAGGTGAACCTTCAGGAAAACAGATCCTAGTGGGGACTGGCGGCCACAGGACTCTGTTGGGCAGGCACAGGTGTTAACCTTACCTGTCCCCTCCCACAGGTATGACTCTCAGGGAGGGGAGTTCTCTGGAAACTTTGCTCAATGTTGATTTTCTTGTGAGCTCTGCTTTATTTAAGGAGTTCACATCTGTGAAGATGCAGGATTCTCTTTCTGGAGTTCAGAACATACTTTCCACTGCCAAGCAAACAGTGCTAGCCAGCTCAATAAAGAAGAGCAGAAAGAATCCATTGACCCTCAGAGCTCAGCAGGAACCAAGCACTGATACCGGGTAAGAGAGGAAACCTGATGCTGAGGTGTACAGGGCAGTGGAGACGGCTGAGAGGAGATGGTCAGAGGTGAAGGCCGGCATCTCAGGAGGGAAGGGGTAGAAACCCAGGTTTGTGACACGAGGGTTATTGAATGCAGGAGCTCAGGTCAGAGGGGGCTGGGGTGTGTCATTCACAGGAGACAGCTGCTCACCTCAAATTGTTTTCACTGGAATTTGAGACTATATGAGGCTTTTTTAAAAAGAGTTATGAATCTTTAAGAGCAAAACAAGAATATAAATAGTCATAGTTAATAACTCTGCTGTCATTGCTTCTGTTATTACCATGTTCTTCTCCTTTCCTACACAGAAATGATGGTGGGAGTCTTCAGATTTCTTCTCCTATTGTTGTTGGGCCTACTGGGACTACCATGTTCTCTTTGGGCTGAAACCTCATTTCAGTGGTTTCAAGTTCAGCACGTACAGCCAAAGCCTCGACCATGTAACCAGGCAATGATTGCTGTCAACAGACGTAACAGGGCCTGTAAAGCTACAAACACCTTTCTGCACGACAGTCTCCAGCATGTGATTTCTGTCTGTAGACATCCCAGTACACGCTGCGTGAATGGTCAGAACAACTGCCACCGAAGTGCCCAGCCTGTGAGAATGACTACCTGTCAGAACACTGGAAAAGATGTGTACCCTAGGTGCAGCTACAGTGATACTCTCAAAGTTAAAAACTTCATTGTGGCCTGCAATCCACTTCCCCATAACCCTCGATATTCCCTGGTTCCTGTACACTTCGAAAAAATTGTCTAAAGATTTGATTATTTTGTGTCTGACTTCACAGGCAGTTTCTGTTACAGTCTCTTCAGTTTTTTCTGTTTCTCTCCTTTTCCTCCTCTTGCAGACAGCCAAGTTAGATAAAAGTAATATAGGTAGTCAGCAGGACTATACCCTCAAAGATATAACACAGAAGACAAGATTCCTTACAACTGTGGGAGGGACAGATGCTCCTGCTGTAAACCAGACCTAAAGACCAAAGATCAAACAAATGCTGACCTCCCTAAAGATTGGCATCCAGGATTGATCGTCACCCTGAGAAACGCAGGAAGAATCATTAAGCCAACTACTACCGGATAGCTACCAGATAAGATCCTGGTCTGCATTCATACCTGCTTGCTACGTGATGCCCTTCCCCATTTGGTCCTGGGCTTAATCAATTTTACCTGAGCAATAGTGCTTGTAGTTCCTTTGGTTGACTATAGTTTTGTCTCACCCTACGTCCACCTGAGCGAGTTCCCATGTTCTCCACCTTAGACCCACATGGTTTAACACTATAAAAGTATCTGGAAGAGACAGCTTCTTGGGCAACTCACTCAGGGCCCCCTTCTGTGCCTCTCAGACAGAAGCTTTCTTAATAAATATTCTACTCTCAACCTCCATTTGTTTCTTCTTGTATGTTGGTGCCAAAGGAAATGATGAGAAGACCCAATGAATATAACTTTGATGGTCTCACTGAAATTAGTCTCCCTTCAAGTGAGCCCAGAGCCTTAGAAGCATCTCACATTTATTGAGGGCTAAAGACAGGCTGAGGAATGTGCATAATGGGGCTGGGAAGATAGCTCAGTAGAACAAGTGCTTGCCTGGCAAGCACAAATGCCTGAGTTAGATCCTGAGTTCCTCTAAAAATTTTTTTAAAAAAAGGAATGTGCATAATACTTAAGTGAACACAAACTACTATCTCTATTGACTTCCACCACTTGCCTAACACTAGGTCCACACAAATGCTAGCTGATAACATCCCAAGCAAGAGATCAAAAACAGGGCACCAGCAGGAGAAACTGTCACCTGCAGCCTTGAAACCCAGCTTTCTGGGATTTACAAGTGAGAGACAGCAGCTCTCCTTGGGCTCTGTGTATTGCTCCCTATTCCCTTGGGACATTAGGCTTTTGTCCATTATCTATATTTCTATAATTCCCTGCTTTTGTTTTTATGCTGAAATTTTTTGAAGCATCAGGGAGAGGACTGCAGATTTTTCATCCATGGCTTGTTGTTGGACTTGTCCTTGTAGCCAAGATAAGCAGGATATACAAATAGTACAGAGACAACATTGCCAAATCACTACTTCATTTTCACTAAACCATGGAGTAACATGAAAAGGATGAAGGTTTTCAATGCCATTAGAGATGCTATGTAACAGATTAGTGTCAGTGGTAATATTCCAATGATACACTAAATGCCTTTTTACATTTTTCCATGGGAAATGAGTTTGATTCCATGGAACAGGAGTTATACAGAATGAAGAGGTATTCCAATCACATTTTAAATGAAGTTGATGTTGTAGATTAACAATTTGACCTCCTAGCATAACAACAGCTTGCTCTAAATCATTTATCTTAGCATTTAACTCTGAATCTATGTGTCCTTGAGAAGTCCATAACTGTTTTGAGTCCTTGTGCCACTGCTGCACAAAATGAAGTTTGTACACCTTGGCTCAATGCTACTCCAGGTGCAGTAGCTGTGGCTGTGATGGCTATTGTTCCTAAAATTATGGCTATCATGAGTTTGATCATTCTTTTTGTTCTCTTCTTTAACACCTCCAGCAAATATTGGAACAGCATCATGGAAGGAGAGTCTTGCCACTGGTGATGTAGTTGTACAGGAAGCCAAATACTGGTCCTTGCCTGGAGAATACAAATGCTAGCCCTGGAAAAATTGAGACTAATAAAAGAATTTAGACAAGTATATAAAGAACAATTGAGTGGCCAGGGAGATGGCTCAGTGGAATATGTGCTTATTGGCAAGTGCAAGGGCCTGAGTTCAATCCCTGGTTCCGCAAAAAAAAAAAAAAAAAAAAAAAAAAGAACAATTGTGACATGTAATGGGATGGTTAGAAGGGTTCCAATAACTAAGTCTTACAAGAAAGAGGTAAGGGAGTACCTTACCTTTCACATACCTGTGAAAAATCTATTGTGTTCCTTCTAAATTTTAGATGTAAATTGTAGGATTGATTCCTCCATGTATAACCTTTCCATGTTAGCATATGATTTAATGAGGTAACTGATTTTCAAAGATGATGTTGGGGCCAGGGAGATGGCTCAGTAGAATAAGCGCTTCCCTGGCAAGTGCAAGGGCCTGAGTTCAATCCCCAGTTCGGCAAAAAAAAAAAAAAAACAAAAAAAAACCAAAGATGATGTTGAATTGGTCCCCAAGAAACATGAGGGATACTAGGGGACATTCCTTCTCCATGCCACATTATTGTATCATTGGCATATTTAGTGCTAGTATAAATCTCATCACTATCTTTCTATTTCCATCTTAACTCCTTCTCTTCTGCCATCTGGGCAGAGCCACAAGGGCTCCAGTCTATGACATTTCCATAGGAAGTATTAACCAACACCTGGGCTGCTTCTCCTCTACAGACTTCCCAGTGCACCCACTCACTGAGATAAGCAACGTTGGTATTCTGGCAGGGTGATGGATCTGGCAGTGGGAACTTTCCATCAGTAGCTATCCTTTAACATATTTTCCTAGAAGAAAAAGTCCCTTTTTTCCTCCCTTGCCCCCAGTGTTATTATTTACTATAGATAAACAATGAGCTCCATTCTCAATACAAATAGGCTAGCCTTCTACTCCAATTTCATGGTATGGAATTTTAGTTCCTTCTTCTGCTGGCACTGCTGGTCCCAGGGCATCATAGGGGCTAAGTAGCCAGGAATTTTCATTCATTTATATGGGTATAGTAACATCCCACCAGTGAACTCCTCTATTAAGCCATGGATATGGAATGTAAGCCCAAAAACTAAAATTACCTTTAGCATTTATTGGAAACAGCAACAAAACCACCATAGCAAGGAACAAGTTGATACTATTTTTCTCTCAAAATATTCATTTTTGCTCATTTTCTAGGTTTTGTCAAGTTGGCACCCAAATCACTTCTCCAATACTTCTTTTGTCCAGTGACAGTCTGCAGCAGGTCTGTCTGGCAGATATTTTTTTAAAAATTTAATGTAAATAAAGCTTTTTGTACCATAAATCTAGGTGTATGCATATGTATTCCCATACTATTCCTCTTTTTTTTTGTTTAATAAGCATTTTAAGCTTCTATCATCTCATTTTATAATTACCCATGGATATTTTAATATTTAAGTCATTATAGAATTTTTTTTTGTTGGTACCAGGGATTGAACTCAAGACTCTGCACTTTGGAATGTTAACAGACAAAAGTTACACATTTTTACACAGAAATTTAGAAATCAAAGCCATTGTAGTAAGACAATCCTGATGACATCTTGTGATACTTTAAATATTTTTTGTTTTGTTTTGACACAACACTTTTAACCAATCACCTCTATTTAATATACAAATTTTTGGGGCCTGGGAGATGGCTCAGTAGAATAAGTACTTGCCTGACAAGCACAAAGGCCAGAGTTCAACGCCTGGTTCTGCAAAAAAAATAAAAATAAAATTTTTTTCATCTAAAATCACCCTTTAAAAAAAGTAAAAAAATAAAATCACCCTTAAATTAGACATACATCACAAGTTTTTTGTAAAAGGCAGAAGTGTAAGTTTGAGAAAAAGTCATCCAGGGGCTGGGAAGATGGTTCAGGAGAATAAGCCCTTGCCTGGCAAGCACAAGGGCCTCAGTTCAACTCTGGGATCCAAAAAAAAAGTCTTATCCCAACAAACAATCTTTGTTTTACATTTAGAAAAACCTGTATACCTGGAATCATAAATACACTTAATATACCATGAGATTAACAATAGTGAATTGCCATACTCATAAGAAAACCTTTGTTTCTTAATTTAGCTTTGTACCAAAACCATCTTTAAAGAGAAAACCTTATTGTAACATTTTGAAAAGCTTTTATCTTTTAACCAATGACCTATTTATTGAGGGTGTCTCCAAAGAGACTATTGAGATTATTGGGAGCCCCTCATTAATGAATAAAAAGGTTGGCTACATCTTCTATTCATCAATTGGACTCCTAACAATTTTTTTCCACTCTTGGGAATTTTTGTTTAATTAACTTAAACCTTATGATGTATTGCATATAATTTAATTTTAATATCACTGTAACTAAAAGCATGCTTTTAACTCTATATCTCAAATTATATTTAGAACAAATCATCAAAAAAAAAAGAGGGAGAAAAGAGGAACAACTTTTCATTGAAAGACACAAACACATAAACTCCTTATAAAATCAAGAGTACGGGCTGGGTAGATAGCTCAGTAGAATAAGCACTTTTCTGGCAAGCACAAGGTCCTCAGTTTAATTCCTAGTACAAAAAAAAAAAAAAAGGATGAATTCATTTAGGTGCCAGAGGGCTTGAGAGATGGCTCAGTACAGTAAGGGCTTCCCTGGCAAGCACAAGGGTCTGAGTCCAATCCCCGGTTCCACCAAAAAAAATGAACAAACAAACAAACAAACAAACAAAAAACCAGAAGCTCAATTAGGGACCAAGGAGATAGCTCAGTAGAATAAGCATTTGCCTGACAAGCACAAGGGCCTGAGTTCAAACCCCAGTTACAGAAGAAAAAAAAAATATTTGGCCAAATTAAATTACAGTAACACCATTACAATTTTTAGAAATTTTATAAGTCGACTAGTCAGATTTTGTTAGTTGTCAATTATTAGAGATCTCATATTAGAAAAACTTGGAAGGAATGAAATCTTTTATCTATAATTGATGTGTATATTTTGTATCTTTTGTCCCTACTGACAAAATTAAACTCTTTAATTTTTACATATTTTATCCCCTATCTAGACCTCATATTTCCATTTGGTCAGTTCCTTGAGCAGGCCCCAGGCTGGATCTAGACTGGTGGCTGTTAACTTCCTCTTTACATCTGGCTCCATGGTATTGGCTCCATGGTATAGACTGACAGTCCGCTCTGGTACCCAAATAGGTCAGTTAGCATTCTCTGGAAAAACACAAGCATACCCTTTGCCCCAGGTTAGTTGTGGACTGAGTCCCTTCCATTGTCCTGTATGGAGATCTCTCCAAAGGACCCTTTCTAGCTTTCTTTCTCTTACCTGGTTTGTCTTTCCATTGCTGTAAAAGTTTAAAATTTAATAGTATATATTGACAAGTGAAGTTGGCAGAATTGACTCCCCTTTGCTTTAACGGAATTTTGATCATACAGTGAGATACTTGCATTTTATATTTTGGAAGAAGAAGCCATACATTTTCTCACTTAACCTAATATGACCTATCTGTAAAAAAATCAAATTAATTTAATTCACCTGAAAGATAATGACAGTCATTAGCACCAGAGAAATTAGTCCAAAATCTAGATGGACTCAATTAATATTACCAAATAAAGTCAGAAAATCATCAATGGTTGGTCTGAACAGTTTGGGACAGAATCATCTTTCTTGCATAAGTTGACCTAAATATGAAGAAGTTATCATAGTTTGTACCCATTTGGAGGCCATTATTAGGCCTTTTATTATTTAAATAGAATGTAAAAATCAAGTAATTGTTTAAGCCCCATGGCTTTTTTTTTTTTTTTTTTTTT